>NW_027616970.1:0-164479 GCF_964187855.1 Myxine glutinosa
AGTGCAAAAAGTGTTTTTTCCATACGAATACAAGTGCAAAAGTGGTTTCCTGCACCAACACAAGTGCGAAAAGTGGTTTTTCAACACTAACGCAAGTGCGAAACGTGGTTTTTCAACACTAAAACAAGTGCGAAAAGTGGATTTCACCACTATCACAAGCGCAAAAAGTGTTTTTTCCACACTAATACAAGTGCAAAAGTGGTTTCCTGCACCAACACAAGTGTGAAAAGTGGTTCTTCAACACTAAAACAAGTGTGAAAAGTGGTTTTTCAACATTAACACTAGTGCGAAAAGTGGTTTTTCAACACTATCACAAGTTCAAAAAGTGTTTTTTCCACACTAATACAAGTGCAAAAGTGGTTTCCTGCACCAACACAAGCGCGAAAAGTGGTTTTTCAACACTAACACAAGTGCGAAAAGTGGTTTTTCAACACTAACCCAAGTGCGAAAAGTGGATTTTCAACACTATCACAAGCGCAAAAAGTGTTTTTTCCACACTAATACAAGTGCAAAAGTGGTTTCCTGCACCAACACAAGTGTGAAAAGTGGTTTTTCAACACTAAAACAAGTGCGAAAAGTGGTTTTTCAACACTATCACAAGTGCAAAAAGTGTTTTTTCCACACTAATACAAGTGCAAAAGTGGTTTCCTGCACCAACACAAGCGTGAAAAGTGGTTTTTCAACACTAACACAAGTGCGAAAAGTGGTTTTTCAACACTAACACAAGTGTAAAAAGTGGTTTATCAACACTATCACAAGTGCAAAAAGTGTTTTTTCCACAATAATACAAGTGCAAAAGTGGTTTCCTGCACCAACACAAGTGCGAAAAGTAGTTTTTCAACACTAACACAAGTGCGAAAAGTGGTTTTTCAACACTAACACAAGTGCGAAAAGTGGTTTTTCAACTCTATCACAAGTGCAAAAAGTGTTTTTTCCACACTAATACAAGTGCAAAAGTGGTTTCCTGCACCAACACAAGCGCGAAAAGTGGTTTTTCAACACTAACACAAGTGCGAAAAGTGGTTTTTCAACACTAACACAAGTGTGAAAAGTGGTTTATCAACACTAACACAAGTGCGAAAAGTGGTTTTTCAACACTAACAGAAGTGGGAAAAGTGTTTTTTCCACACTAATACAAGTGCAAAAGTGGTTTCCTGCATCAACACAAGTGCGAAAAGTGGTTTTTCAACACGAACACAAGTGCGAAAAGTGGTTTTTCAACACTAACACAAGTGCGGAAAGTGGTTTTTCAACACTAACACAAGTGCGAAAAGTGGTTTTTCAACACTAACACAAGTGCCAAAAGTGGTTTTTCCACACTATATACAAGTGCAAAAGTGGTTTCCTGCACCAACACAAGTGCGAAAAGTGGTTTTTCAACACTATCACAAGTGCAAAAAGTGTTTTTTCCACACTAATACAAGTGCAAAAGTGGTTTCCTGCACCAACACAAGTGCGAAAAGTGTTTTTTCCACACTAATACAAGTGCAAAAGTGGTTTCCTGCACCAACACAAGTGCGAAAAGTGGTTTTTCAACACTAACACAAGTGCGAAAAGTGGTTTTCAACACTATCACAAGTGCAAAAAGTCTTTTTTCCACACTAATACAAGTGCAAAAGTGGTTTCCTGCACCAACACAAGTGCGAAAAGTGGTTTTTCATCACTAACACAAGTGCGAAAAGTGGTTTTTCAACACTAACAGTGTGCGAAAAGTGGGTTTTCAACACTATCACAAGTGCGAAAAGTGTTTTTTCCACACTAATACAAGTGCAAAAGTGGTTTCCTGCACCAACACAAGTGCAAAAAGAGGTTTTTCAACACTAACACAAGTGCGAAAAGTGGTTTTTCAACACTATCACAAGTGCAAAAAGTGTTTTTTCCACACTAATACAAGTGCAAAAGTGGTTTCCTGCACCAACACAAGTGCAAAAAGTGGTTTTTCAACACTAACAGAAGTGCGAAAAGTGGTTTTTCAACACTAACACAAGTGCGAAAAGTGGTTTTTCAACACTAACACAAGTGCAAAAAGTGGTTTTTGCACACTAATACAAGTGGAAAAGTGGTTTCCTGCACCAACACAAGTGCGAAAAGTGGTTTTTCAACACTAACACAAGTGCGAAAAGTGGTTTTTCAACACTAACACAAGTGCGAAAAGTGGTTTTTCAACACTATCACAAGTGCAAAAAGTGTTTTTTCCACACTAATACAAGTGCAAAAGTGGTTTCCTGCACCAACACCAGTGCGAAAAGTGGTTTTTCAACACTAACACGAGTGCGAAAAGTGGTTTTTCAACACTAACACAAGTGCGAAAAGTGGTTTTTCAACACTATCACAAGTGCAAAAAGTGTTTTTTCCACACTACTACAAGTGCAAAAGTGGTTTCCTGCACCAACACAAGTGCGAAAAGTGGTTTTTCAACACTAACACAAGTGCGAAAAGTGGTTTTTCAACACTAACACAAGTGCGAAAAGTGGTTTTTCCACACTAATACAAGTGCAAAAGTGGTTTTCTGCACCAACACAAGTGGGAAAAGTGGTTTTTCAACACTAACACAAGTGCGAAAACTGGTTTTTCAACACTAACACAAGTGCGAAAAGTGGTTTTTCAACAATAACACAAGTGCGAAAAGTGGTTTTTCAACACTATCACAAGTGCAAAAAGTGTTTTTTCCACACTAATACAAGTGCAAAAGTGGTTTCCTGCACCAACACAAGTGCGAAAAGTGGTTTTTCAACACTAACACAAGTGCGAAAAGTGGTTTTTCAACACTAACACAAGTGCGAAAAGTGTTTTTTCCACACTAATACAAGTGCAAAAGTGGTTTCCTGCATCAACACAAGTGCGAAAAGTGGTTTTTCAACACTATCACAAGTGCAAAAAGTGTTTTTTCCACACTAATACAAGTGCAAAAGTGGTTTCCTGGACCAACACAAGTGCGAAAAGTGGTTTTTCAACACTAACACAAGTGCGAAAAGTAGTTTTTCAACACTATCACAAGTGCAAAAAGTGTTTTTTCCATACTAATACAAGTGCAAAAGTGGTTTCCTGCACCAACACAAGTGCGAAAAGTGGTTTTTCAACACTAACACAAGTGCGAAAAGTGGTTTTTCAACACTAACACAAGTGCGAAAAGTGGATTTTCAACACTATCACAAGCGCAAAAAGTGTTTTTTCCACACTAATACAAGTGCAAAAGTGGTTTCCTGCACCAACACAAGTGTGAAAAGTGGTTTTTCAACACTAAAACAAGTGCGAAAAGTGGTTTTTCAACATTAACACAAGTGCGAAAAGTGGTTTTTCAACACTATCACAAGTGCAAAAAGTGTTTTTTCCACACTAATACAAGTGCAAAAGTGGTTTCCTGCACCAACACAAGCGTGAAAAGTGGTTTTTCAACACTAACACAAGTGCGAAAAGTGGTTTTTCAACACTAACACAAGTGTGAAAAGTGGTTTATCAACACTATCACAAGTGCAAAAAGTGTTTTTTCCACAATAATACAAGTGCAAAAGTGGTTTCCTGCACCAACATAAGTGCGAAAAGTAGTTTTTCAACACTAACACAAGTGCGAAAAGTGGTTTTTCAACACTAACACAAGTGCGAAAAGTGGTTTTTCAACTCTATCACAAGTGCAAAAAGTGTTTTTTCCACACTAATACAAGTGCAAAAGTGGTTTCCTGCACCAACACAAGCGCGAAAAGTGGTTTTTCAACACTAACACAAGTGCGAAAAGTGGTTTTTCAACACTAACACAAGTGTGAAAAGTGGTTTATCAACACTAACACAAGTGCGAAAAGTGGTTTTTCAACACTAACAGAAGTGGGAAAAGTGTTTTTTCCACACTAATACAAGTGCAAAAGTGGTTTCCTGCATCAACACAAGTGCGAAAAGTGGTTTTTCAACACTAACACAAGTGCGAAAAGTGGTTTTTCAACACTAACACAAGTGCGGAAAGTGGTTTTTCAACACTAACACAAGTGCGAAAAGTGGTTTTTCAACACTAACACAAGTGCCAAAAGTGGTTTTTCCACACTATATACAAGTGCAAAAGTGGTTTCCTGCACCAACACAAGTGCGAAAAGTGGTTTTTCAACACTATCACAAGTGCAAAAAGTGTTTTTTCCACACTAATACAAGTGCAAAAGTGGTTTCCTGCACCAACACAAGTGCGAAAAGTGTTTTTTCCACACTAATACAAGTGCAAAAGTGGTTTCCTGCACCAACACAAGTGCGAAAAGTGGTTTTTCAACACTAACACAAGTGCGAAAAGTGGTTTTCAACACTATCACAAGTGCAAAAAGTCTTTTTTCCACACTAATAGAAGTGCAAAAGTGGTTTCCTGCACCAACACAAGTGCGAAAAGTGGTTTTTCATCACTAGCACAAGTGCGAAAAGTGGTTTTTCAACACTAACAGTGTGCGAAAAGTGGGTTTTCAACACTATCACAAGTGCGAAAAGTGTTTTTTCCATACTAATACAAGTGCAAAAGTGGTTTCCTGCACCAACACAAGTGCGAAAAGTGGTTTTTCAACACTAACACAAGTGCGAAAAGTGGTTTTTCAACACTATCACAAGTGCAAAAAGTGTTTTTTCCATACGAATACAAGTGCAAAAGTGGTTTCCTGCACCAACACAAGTGCGAAAAGTGGTTTTTCAACACTAACACAAGTGCGAAACGTGGTTTTTCAACACTAAAACAAGTGCGAAAAGTGGATTTCACCACTATCACAAGCGCAAAAAGTGTTTTTTCCACACTAATACAAGTGCAAAAGTGGTTTCCTGCACCAACACAAGTGTGAAAAGTGGTTCTTCAACACTAAAACAAGTGTGAAAAGTGGTTTTTCAACATTAACACTAGTGCGAAAAGTGGTTTTTCAACACTATCACAAGTTCAAAAAGTGTTTTTTCCACACTAATACAAGTGCAAAAGTGGTTTCCTGCACCAACACAAGCGCGAAAAGTGGTTTTTCAACACTAACACAAGTGTGAAAAGTGGTTTTTCAACACTAACACAAGTGCGAAAAGTGGTTTATCAACACTATCACAAGTGCAAAAAGCGTTTTTTCCACAATAATACAAGTGCAAAAGTGGTTTCCTGCACCAACACAACTGCGAAAAGTAGTTTTTCAACACTAACACAAGTGCGAAAAGTGGTTTTTCAACACTAACACAAGTGCGAAAAGTGGTTTTTTCCACACTAATACAAGGGCAAAAGTGGTTTCCTGCACCAACACAAGTGCGAAAAGTGGTTTTTCAACACTAACACAAGTGCGAAAAGTGGTTTTTCAACACTATCACAAGTGCAAAAAGTGTTTTTTCCACACGAATACAAGTGCAAAAGTGGTTTCCTGCACCAACACAAGTGCAAAAGTGGTTTCCTGCACCAACACAAGTGCAAAAAGTGGTTTTTCAACACTAACACAAGTGCGAAAAGTGGTTTTTCAACACTAACACAAGTGCGAAAAGTGGTTTTTCCACACTAATACAAGTGCAAAAGTGGTTTCCTGCACCAACACAAGTGCGAAAAGAGGTTTTTCAACACTAACACAAGTGCGAAAAGTGGTTTTTCAACACTATCACAAGTGCAAAAAGTGTTTTTACCACACTAATACAAGTGCAAAAGTGGTTTCCTGCACCAACACAAGTGCAAAAAGTGGTTTTTCAACACTAACAGAAGTGCGAAAAGTGGTTTTTCAACACTAAAACAAGTGCGAAAAGTGGTTTTTCAACACTAACACAAGTGCAAAAAGTGTTTTTTCCACACTACTACAAGTGCAAAAGTGGTTTCCTGCACCAACACAAGTGCGAAAAGTGGTTTTTCAACACTAACACAAGTGCGAAAAGTGGTTTTTCAACACTAACACAAGTGCGAAAAGTGGTTTTTCAACTCTATCACAAGTGCAAAAAGTGTTTTTTCCACACTAATACAAGTGCAAAAGTGGTTTCCTGCACCAACACAAGCGCGAAAAGTGGTTTTTCAACACTAACACAAGTGCGAAAAGTGGTTTTTCAACACTAACACAAGTGTGAAAAGTGGTTTATCAACACTAACACAAGTGCGAAAAGTGGTTTTTCAACACTAACAGAAGTGGGAAAAGTGTTTTTTCCACACTAATACAAGTGCAAAAGTGGTTTCCTGCATCAACACAAGTGCGAAAAGTGGTTTTTCAACACTAACACAAGTGCGAAAAGTGGTTTTTCAACACTAACACAAGTGCGGAAAGTGGTTTTTCAACACTAACACAAGTGCGAAAAGTGGTTTTTCAACACTAACACAAGTGCCAAAAGTGGTTTTTCCACACTATATACAAGTGCAAAAGTGGTTTCCTGCACCAACACAAGTGCGAAAAGTGGTTTTTCAACACTATCACAAGTGCAAAAAGTGTTTTTTCCACACTAATACAAGTGCAAAAGTGGTTTCCTGCACTAACACAAGTGCGAAAAGTGTTTTTTCCACACTAATACAAGTGCAAAAGTGGTTTCCTGCACCAACACAAGTGCGAAAAGTGGTTTTTCAACACTAACACAAGTGCGAAAAGTGGTTTTCAACACTATCACAAGTGCAAAAAGTCTTTTTTCCACACTAATACAAGTGCAAAAGTGGTTTCCTGAACCAACACAAGTGCGAAAAGTGGTTTTTCATCACTAACACAATTGCGAAAAGTGGTTTTTCAACACTAACAGTGTGCGAAAAGTGGGTTTTCAACACTATCACAAGTGCGAAAAGTGTTTTTTCCACACTAATACAAGTGCAAAAGTGGTTTCCTGCACCAACACAAGTGCAAAAAGAGGTTTTTCAACACTAACACAAGTGCGAAAAGTGGTTTTTCAACACTATCACAAGTGCAAAAAGTGTTTTTTCCACACTAATACAAGTGCAAAAGTGGTTTCCTGCACCAACACAAGTGCAAAAAGTGGTTTTTCAACACTAACAGAAGTGCGAAAAGTGGTTTTTCAACACTAACACAAGTGCGAAAAGTGGTTTTTCAACACTAACACAAGTGCAAAAAGTGGTTTTTCCACACTAATACAAGTGGAAAAGTGGTTTCCTGCACCAACACAAGTGCGAAAAGTGGTTTTTCAACACTAACACAAGTGCGAAAAGTGGTTTTTCAACACTAACACAAGTGCGAAAAGTGGTTTTTCAACACTATCACAAGTGCAAAAAGTGTTTTTTCCACACTAATACAAGTGCAAAAGTGGTTTCCTGCACCAACACCAGTGCGAAAAGTGGTTTTTCAACACTAACACGAGTGCAAAAAGTGGTTTTTCAACACTAACACAAGTGCGAAAAGTGGTTTTTCAACACTATCACAAGTGCAAAAAGTGTTTTTTCCACACTACTACAAGTGCAAAAGTGGTTTCCTGCACCAACACAAGTGCGAAAAGTGGTTTTTCAACACTAACACAAGTGCGAAAAGTGGTTTTTCAACACTAACACAAGTGCGAAAAGTGGTTTTTCCACACTAATACAAGTGCAAAAGTGGTTTTCTGCACCAACACAAGTGGGAAAAGTGGTTTTTCAACACTAACACAAGTGCGAAAACTGGTTTTTCAACACTAACACAAGTGCGAAAAGTGGTTTTTCAACAATAACACAAGTGCGAAAAGTGGTTTTTCAACACTATCACAAGTGCAAAAAGTGTTTTTTCCACACTAATACAAGTGCAAAAGTGGTTTCCTGCACCAACACAAGTGCGAAAAGTGGTTTTTCAACACTAACACAAGTGCGAAAAGTGGTTTTTCAACACTAACACAAGTGCGAAAAGTGTTTTTTCCACACTAATACAAGTGCAAAAGTGGTTTCCTGCATCAACACAAGTGCGAAAAGTGGTTTTTCAACACTATCACAAGTGCAAAAAGTGTTTTTTCCACACTAATACAAGTGCAAAAGTGGTTTCCTGGACCAACACAAGTGCGAAAAGTGGTTTTTCAACACTAACACAAGTGCGAAAAGTAGTTTTTCAACACTATCACAAGTGCAAAAAGTGTTTTTTCCATACTAATACAAGTGCAAAAGTGGTTTCCTGCACCAACACAAGTGCGAAAAGTGGTTTTTCAACACTAACACAAGTGCGAAAAGTGGTTTTTCAACACTAACACAAGTGCGAAAAGTGGATTTTCAACACTATCACAAGCGCAAAAAGTGTTTTTTCCACACTAATACAAGTGCAAAAGTGGTTTCCTGCACCAACACAAGTGTGAAAAGTGGTTTTTCAACACTAAAACAAGTGCGAAAAGTGGTTTTTCAACATTAACACAAGTGCGAAAAGTGGTTTTTCAACATTAACACAAGTGCGAAAAGTGGTTTTTCAACACTAACACAAGTGCGAAAAGTGGTTTTTCCACACTAATACAAGTGCAAAAGTGGTTTTCTGCACCAACACAAGTGGGAAAAGTGGTTTTTCAACACTAACACAAGTGCGAAAAGTGGTTTTTCAACACTAACACAAGTGCGAAAAGTGGATTTTCAACACTATCACAAGCGCAAAAAGTGTTTTTTCCACACTAATACAAGTGCAAAAGTGGTTTCCTGCACCAACACAAGTGTGAAAAGTGGTTTTTCAACACTAAAACAAGTGCGAAAAGTGGTTTTTCAACATTAACACAAGTGCGAAAAGTGGTTTTTCAACACTATCACAAGTGCAAAAAGTGTTTTTTCCACACTAATACAAGTGCAAAAGTGGTTTCCTGCACCAACACAAGCGCGAAAAGTGGTTTTTCAACACTAACACAAGTGCGAAAAGTGGTTTTTCAACACTAACACAAGTGTGAAAAGTGGTTTATCAACACTATCACAAGTGCAAAAAGTGTTTTTTCCACAATAATACAAGTGCAAAAGTGGTTTCCTGCACCAACACAAGTGCGAAAAGTAGTTTTTCAACACTAACACAAGTGCGAAAAGTGGTTTTTCAACACTAACACGAGTGCGAAAAGTGGTTTTTCCACATTAATACAAGTGCAAAAGTGGTTTCCTGCACCAACACAAGTGCGAAAAGAGGTTTTTCAACACTAACACAAGTGCGAAAAGTGGTTTTTCAACACTATCACAAGTGCAAAAAGTGTTTTTTCCACACTAATACAAGTGCAAAAGTGGTTTCCTGCACCAACACAAGTGCAAAAAGTGGTTTTTCAACACTAACAGAAGTGCGAAAAGTGGTTTTTCAACACTAACACAAATGCGAAAAGTGGTTTTTCAACACTAACACAAGTGCAAAAAGTGGTTTTTCCACACTAATACAAGTGGAAAAGTGGTTTCCTGCACCAACACAAGTGCGAAAAGTGGTTTTTCAACACTAACACAAGTGCGAAAAGTGGTTTTTCAACACTAACACAAGTGCGAAAAGTGGTTTTTCAACACTATCACAAGTGCAAAAAGTGTTTTTTCCACACTAATACAAGTGCAAAAGTGGTTTCCTGCACCAACACCAGTGCGAAAAGTGGTTTTTCAACACTAACACAAGTGCGAAAAGTGGTTTTTCAACACTAACACAAGTGCGAAAAGTGGTTTTTCAACACTATCACAAGTGCAAAAAGTGTTTTTTCCACACTACTACAAGTGCAAAAGTGGTTTCCTGCACCAACACAAGTGTGAAAAGTGGTTTTTCAACACTAACACAAGTGCGAAAAGTGGTTTTTCAACACTAACACAAGTGCGAAAAGTGGTTTTTCCACACTAATACAAGTGCAAAAAGTGGTTTTTCAACAATAACACAAGTGCGAAAAGTGTTTTTTCAACACTAACACAAGTGCGAAAACTGGTTTTTCAACACTAACACAAGTGCGAAAAGTGGTTTTTCAACAATAACACAAGTGCGAAAAGTGTTTTTTCAACACTAACACAAGTGCGAAAAGTGGTTTTTCAACACTAACACAAGTGCAAAAAGTGGTTTTTCCACACTAATACAAGTGCAAAAGTGGTTTCCTGCACCAACACAAGTGCGAAAAGTGGTTTTTCAACACTAACACAAGTGCGAAAAGTGGTTTTTCAACACTATCACAAGTGCAAAAAGTGGTTTTTCCACACTAATACAAGTGCAAAAAGTGTTTTTTCCACACTAATACAAGTGCAAAAGTGATTTCCTGCACCAACACAAGTGCGAAAAGTGGTTTTCCACACTAATACAAGTGCAAAAGTGGTTTCCTGCACCAACACAAGCGCGAAAAGTGGTTTTTCAACACTAACACAAGTGCGAAAAGTGGTTTTTCAACACTAACACAAGTGTGAAAAGTGGTTTATCAACACTATCACAAGTGCAAAAAGTGTTTTTTCCACAATAATACAAGTGCAAAAGTGGTTTCCTGCACCAACACAAGTGCGAAAAGTAGTTTTTCAACACTAACACAAGTGCGAAAAGTGGTTTTTCAACACTAACACGAGTGCGAAAAGTGGTTTTTCCACACTAATACAAGTGCAAAAGTGGTTTCCTGCACCAACACAAGTGCGAAAAGTGGTTTTTCCACACTAATACAAGTGCAAAAGTGGTTTTCTGCACCAACACAAGTGGGAAAAGTGGTTTTTCAACACTAACACAAGTGCGAAAAGTGTTTTTTCAACACTAACACAAGTGCGAAAAGTGGTTTTTCAACAATAACAGAAGTGCGAAAAGTGGTTTTTCAACACTATCACAAGTGCAAAAAGTGTTTTTTCCACACTAATACAAGTGCAAAAGTGGTTTCCTGCACCAACACAAGTGCGAAAAGTGGTTTTTCAACACTAACACAAGTGCGAAAAGTGGTTTTTCAGCACTAACACAAGTGCGAAAAGTGTTTTTTCCACACTAATACAAGTGCAAAAGTGGTTTCCTGCATCAACACAAGTGCGAAAAGTGGTTTTTCAACACTATCACAAGTGCAAAAAGTGTTTTTTCCACACTAATACAAGTGCAAAAGTGGTTTCCTGCACCAACACAAGTGCGAAAAGTGGTTTTTCAACACTAACACAAGTGCGAAAAGTGGTTTTTCAACACTAACACAAGTGCAAAAAGTGGTTTTTCCACACTAACACAAGTGCGAAAAGTGGTTTTTCCACACTAATACAAGTGCAAAAGTAGTTTCCTGCACCAACACAAGTGCGAAAAGTGGTTTTTCAACACTAACACAAGTGCGAAAAGTGGTTTTTCAACACTATCACAAGTGCAAAAAGTGTTTTTTCCACACTAATACAAGTGCAAAAGTGGTTTCCTGCACCAACACAAGTGCGAAAAGTGGTTTTTCAACACTAACACAAGTGCAAAAAGTGGTTTTTCAACACGAACACAAGTGCGAAAAGTGTTTTTTCCACACTAATACAAGTGCAAAAGTGGTTTCCTGCACCAACACAAGTGCGAAAAGTGGTTTTTCAACACTAACACAAGTGCGAAAAGTGGTTTTTCAACACTAACACAAGTGCAAAAAGTGGTTTTTCAACACTAACACAAGTGCGAAAAGTGGTTTTTTCACACTAATACAAGTGCAAAAGTGGTTGCCTGCACCAACACAAGTGCGAAAAGAGGTTTTTCAACACTAACACAAGTGCAAAAAGTGGTTTTTCAACACTAATACAAGTGCAAAAGTGATTTCCTGCACCAACACAAGTGCGAAAAGTGGTTTTTCAACACTAACACAAGTGCGAAAAGTGGTTTTTCAACACTATCACAAGTGCAAAAAGTGTTTTTTCCACACTAATACAAGTGCAAAAGTGGTTTCCTGCACCAACACAAGTGCGAAAAGTGGATTTTCATCACTAACACAAGTGCGAAAAGTGGTTTTTCAACACTAATACAAGTGCGAAAAGTGGTTTTTCAACACTATCACAAGTGCGAAAAGTGTTTTTTCCACACTAATACAAGTGCAAAAGTGGTTTCCTGCACCAACACAAGTGCGAAAAGTGGTTTTTCAACACTAACACAAATGCGAAAAGTCGTTTTTCAACACTATCACAAGTGCAAAAAGTGTTTTTTCCATACTAATACAAGTGCAAAAGTGTTTTCCTGCACCAACACAAGTGCGAAAAGTGGTTTTTCAACACTAACACAAGTGCGAAAAGTGGTTTTTCAACACTAACACAAGTGCGAAAAGTGGATTTTCAACACTATCACAAGCGCAAAAAGTGTTTTTTCCACACTAATACAAGTGCAAAAGTGGTTTCCTGCACCAACACAAGTGTGAAAAGTGGTTTTTCAACACTAAAACAAGTCCGAAAAGTGGTTTTTCAACATTAACACAAGTGCGAAAAGTGGTTTTTCAACACTATCACAAGTGCAAAAAGTGTTTTTTCCACACTAATACAAGTGCAAAAGTGGTTTCCTGCACCAACACAAGCGCGAAAAGTGGTTTTTCAACACTAACACAAGTGCAAAAAGTGGTTTTTCAACACTAACACAAGTGTGAAAAGTGGTTTATCAACACTATCATAAGTGCAAAAAGTGTTTTTTCCACAATAATACAAGTGCAAAAGTGGTTTCCTGCACCAACACAAGTGCGAAAAGTAGTTTTTCAACACTAACACAAGTGCGAAAAGTGGTTTTTCAACACTAACACGAGTGCGAAAAGTGGTTTTTCCACACTAATACAAGTGCAAAAGTGGTTTCCTGCACCAACACAAGTGCGAAAAGAGGTTTTTCAACACTAACACAAGTGCGAAAAGTGGTTTTTCAACACTATCACAAGTGCAAAAAGTGTTTTTTCCACACTAATACAAGTGCAAAAGTGGTTTCCTGCACCAACACAAGTGCAAAAAGTGGTTTTTCAACACTAACAGAAGTGCGAAAAGTGGTTTTTCAACACTAACACAAGTGCGAAAAGTGGTTTTTCAACACTAACACAAGTGCAAAAAGTGGTTTTTCCACACTAATACAAGTGGAAAAGTGGTTTCCTGCACCAACACAAGTGCGAAAAGTGGTTTTTCATCACTAACACAAGTGCGAAAAGTGGTTTTTCAACACTAACACAAGTGCGAAAAGTGGTTTTTCAACACTATCACAAGTGCGAAAAGTGTTTTTTCCACACTAATACAAGCGCAAAAGTGGTTTCCTGCACCAACACAAGTGCGAAAAGTGGTTTTTCAACACTAACACAAGTGCGAAAAGTGGTTTTTCAACACTATCACAAGTGCAAAAAGTGTTTTTTCCATACTAATACAAGTGCAAAAGTGGTTTCCTGCACCAACACAAGTGCGAAAAGTGGTTTTTCAACACTAACACAAGTGCGAAAAGTGGTTTTTCAACAGTAACACAAGTGCGAAAAGTGGATTTTCAACACTATCACAAGCGCAAAAAGTGTTTTTTCCACACTAATACAAGTGCAAAAGTGGTTTCCTGCACCAACACAAGTGTGAAAAGTGGTTTTTCAACACTAAAACAAGTGCGAAAAGTGGTTTTTCAACATTAACACAAGTGCGAAAAGTGGTTTTTCAACATTAACACAAGTGCGAAAAGTGGTTTTTCAACACTAACACAAGTGCGAAAAGTGGTTTTTCCACACTAATACAAGTGCAAAAGTGGTTTTCTGCACCAACACAAGTGGGAAAAGTGGTTTTTCAACACTAACACAAGTGCGAAAAGTGGTTTTTCAACACTAACACAAGTGCGAAAAGTGGATTTTCAACACTATCACAAGCGCAAAAAGTGTTTTTTCCACACTAATACAAGTGCAAAAGTGGTTTCCTGCACCAACACAAGTGTGAAAAGTGGTTTTTCAACACTAAAACAAGTGCGAAAAGTGGTTTTTCAACATTAACACAAGTGCGAAAAGTGGTTTTTCAACACTATCACAAGTGCAAAAAGTGTTTTTTCCACACTAATACAAGTGCAAAAGTGGTTTCCTGCACCAACACAAGCGCGAAAAGTGGTTTTTCAACACTAACACAAGTGCGAAAAGTGGTTTTTCAACACTAACACAAGTGTGAAAAGTGGTTTATCAACACTATCACAAGTGCAAAAAGTGTTTTTTCCACAATAATACAAGTGCAAAAGTGGTTTCCTGCACCAACACAAGTGCGAAAAGTAGTTTTTCAACACTAACACAAGTGCGAAAAGTGGTTTTTCAACACTAACACGAGTGCGAAAAGTGGTTTTTCCACATTAATACAAGTGCAAAAGTGGTTTCCTGCACCAACACAAGTGCGAAAAGAGGTTTTTCAACACTAACACAAGTGCGAAAAGTGGTTTTTCAACACTATCACAAGTGCAAAAAGTGTTTTTTCCACACTAATACAAGTGCAAAAGTGGTTTCCTGCACCAACACAAGTGCAAAAAGTGGTTTTTCAACACTAACAGAAGTGCGAAAAGTGGTTTTTCAACACTAACACAAATGCGAAAAGTGGTTTTTCAACACTAACACAAGTGCAAAAAGTGGTTTTTCCACACTAATACAAGTGGAAAAGTGGTTTCCTGCACCAACACAAGTGCGAAAAGTGGTTTTTCAACACTAACACAAGTGCGAAAAGTGGTTTTTCAACACTAACACAAGTGCGAAAAGTGGTTTTTCAACACTATCACAAGTGCAAAAAGTGTTTTTTCCACACTAATACAAGTGCAAAAGTGGTTTCCTGCACCAACACCAGTGCGAAAAGTGGTTTTTCAACACTAACACAAGTGCGAAAAGTGGTTTTTCAACACTAACACAAGTGCGAAAAGTGGTTTTTCAACACTATCACAAGTGCAAAAAGTGTTTTTTCCACACTACTACAAGTGCAAAAGTGGTTTCCTGCACCAACACAAGTGTGAAAAGTGGTTTTTCAACACTAACACAAGTGCGAAAAGTGGTTTTTCAACACTAACACAAGTGCGAAAAGTGGTTTTTCCACACTAATACAAGTGCAAAAAGTGGTTTTTCAACAATAACACAAGTGCGAAAAGTGTTTTTTCAACACTAACACAAGTGCGAAAACTGGTTTTTCAACACTAACACAAGTGCGAAAAGTGGTTTTTCAACAATAACACAAGTGCGAAAAGTGTTTTTTCAACACTAACACAAGTGCGAAAAGTGGTTTTTCAACACTAACACAAGTGCAAAAAGTGGTTTTTCCACACTAATACAAGTGCAAAAGTGGTTTCCTGCACCAACACAAGTGCGAAAAGTGGTTTTTCAACACTAACACAAGTGCGAAAAGTGGTTTTTCAACACTATCACAAGTGCAAAAAGTGGTTTTTCCACACTAATACAAGTGCAAAAAGTGTTTTTTCCACACTAATACAAGTGCAAAAGTGATTTCCTGCACCAACACAAGTGCGAAAAGTGGTTTTCCACACTAATACAAGTGCAAAAGTGGTTTCCTGCACCAACACAAGCGCGAAAAGTGGTTTTTCAACACTAACACAAGTGCGAAAAGTGGTTTTTCAACACTAACACAAGTGTGAAAAGTGGTTTATCAACACTATCACAAGTGCAAAAAGTGTTTTTTCCACAATAATACAAGTGCAAAAGTGGTTTCCTGCACCAACACAAGTGCGAAAAGTAGTTTTTCAACACTAACACAAGTGCGAAAAGTGGTTTTTCAACACTAACACGAGTGCGAAAAGTGGTTTTTCCACTCTAATACAAGTGCAAAAGTGGTTTCCTGCACCAACACAAGTGCGAAAAGAGGTTTTTCAACACTAACACAAGTGCGAAAAGTGGTTTTTCAAAACTAACACAAGTGCAAAAAGTGGTTTTTCCACACTAATACAAGTGGAAAAGTGGTTTCCTGCACCAACACAAGTGCGAAAAGTGGTTTTTCAACACTAACACAAGTGCGAAAAGTGGTTTTTCAACACTAACACAAGTGCGAAAAGTGGTTTTTCAACACTATCACAAGTGCAAAAAGTGTTTTTTCCACACTAATACAAGTGCAAAAGTGGTTTCCTGCACCAACACCAGTGCGAAAAGTGGTTTTTCAACACTAACACAAGTGCGAAAAGTGGTTTTTCAACACTAACACAAGTGCGAAAAGTGGTTTTTCAACACTATCACAAGTGCAAAAAGTGTTTTTCCACACTACTACAAGTGCAAAAGTGGTTTCCTGCACCAACACAAGTGCGAAAAGTGGTTTTTCAACACTAACACAAGTGCGAAAAGTGGTTTTTCAACACTAACACAAGTGCGAAAAGTGGTTTTTCCACACTAATACAAGTGCAAAAGTGGTTTTCTGCACCAACACAAGTGGTAAAAGTGGTTTTTCAACACTAACACAAGTGCGAAAACTGGTTTTTCAACACTAACACAAGTGCGAAAAGTGGTTTTTCAACAATAACACAAGTGCGAAAAGTGGTTTTTCAACACTAACACAAGTGCGAAAAGTGGTTTTTCAACACTAACACAAGTGCAAAAAGTGGTTTTTCCACACTAATACAAGTGCAAAAGTGGTTTCCTACACCAACACAAGTGCGAAAAGTGGTTTTTCAACACTAACACAAGTGCGAAAAGTGGTTTTTCAACACTATCACAAGTGCAAAAAGTGGTTTTTCCACACTAATACAAGTGCAAAAAGTGTTTTTTCCACACTAATACAAGTGCAAAAGTGATATCCTGCACCAACACAAGTGCGAAAAGTGGTTTTCCACACTAATACAAGTGCAAAAGTGGTTTCCTGCACCAACACAAGTGCGAAAAGTGGTTTTTCAACACTAACACAAGTGCGAAAAGTGGTTTTTCAACATTATCACAAGCGCAAAAAGTGTTTTTTCCACACTAATACAAGTGCAAAAGTGGTTTCCTGCACCAACACAAGTGCGAAAAGTGGTTTTTCAACACTAACACAAGTGCGAAAAGTGGTTTTTCAACACTATCACAAGTGCAAAAAGTGTTTTTTCCACACTAATACAAGTGCAAAAGTGGTTTCCTGCACCAACACAAGTGCGAAAAGTGGATTTTCATCACTAACACAAGTGCGAAAAGTGGTTTTTCAACACTAATACAAGTGCGAAAAGTGGTTTTTCAACACTATCACAAGTGCGAAAAGTGTTTTTTCCACACTAATACAAGTGCAAAAGTGGTTTCCTGCACCAACACAAGTGCGAAAAGTGGTTTTTCAACACTAACACAAATGCGAAAAGTCGTTTTTCAACACTATCACAAGTGCAAAAAGTGTTTTTTCCATACTAATACAAGTGCAAAAGTGATTTCCTGCACCAACACAAGTGCGAAAAGTGGTTTTTCAACACTAACACAAGTGCGAAAAGTGGTTTTTCAACACTAACACAAGTGCGAAAAGTGGATTTTCAACACTATCACAAGCGCAAAAAGTGTTTTTTCCACACTAATACAAGCGCAAAAGTGGTTTCCTGCACCAACACAAGTGCGAAAAGTGGTTTTTCAACACTAACACAAGTGCGAAAAGTGGTTTTTCAACACTATCACAAGTGCAAAAAGTGTTTTTTCCATACTAATACAAGTGCAAAAGTGGTTTCCTGCACCAACACAAGTGCGAAAAGTGGTTTTTCAACACTAACACAAGTGCGAAAAGTGGTTTTTCAACAGTAACACAAGTGCGAAAAGTGGATTTTCAACACTATCACAAGCGCAAAAAGTGTTTTTTCCACACTAATACAAGTGCAAAAGTGGTTTCCTGCACCAACACAAGTGTGAAAAGTGGTTTTTCAACACTAAAACAAGTGCGAAAAGTGGTTTTTCAACATTAACACAAGTGCGAAAAGTGGTTTTTCAACATTAACACAAGTGCGAAAAGTGGTTTTTCAACACTAACACAAGTGCGAAAAGTGGTTTTTCCACACTAATACAAGTGCAAAAGTGGTTTTCTGCACCAACACAAGTGGGAAAAGTGGTTTTTCAACACTAACACAAGTGCGAAAAGTGGTTTTTCAACACTAACACAAGTGCGAAAAGTGGATTTTCAACACTATCACAAGCGCAAAAAGTGTTTTTTCCACACTAATACAAGTGCAAAAGTGGTTTCCTGCACCAACACAAGTGTGAAAAGTGGTTTTTCAACACTAAAACAAGTGCGAAAAGTGGTTTTTCAACATTAACACAAGTGCGAAAAGTGGTTTTTCAACACTATCACAAGTGCAAAAAGTGTTTTTTCCACACTAATACAAGTGCAAAAGTGGTTTCCTGCACCAACACAAGCGCGAAAAGTGGTTTTTCAACACTAACACAAGTGCGAAAAGTGGTTTTTCAACACTAACACAAGTGTGAAAAGTGGTTTATCAACACTATCACAAGTGCAAAAAGTGTTTTTTCCACAATAATACAAGTGCAAAAGTGGTTTCCTGCACCAACACAAGTGCGAAAAGTAGTTTTTCAACACTAACACAAGTGCGAAAAGTGGTTTTTCAACACTAACACGAGTGCGAAAAGTGGTTTTTCCACATTAATACAAGTGCAAAAGTGGTTTCCTGCACCAACACAAGTGCGAAAAGAGGTTTTTCAACACTAACACAAGTGCGAAAAGTGGTTTTTCAACACTATCACAAGTGCAAAAAGTGTTTTTTCCACACTAATACAAGTGCAAAAGTGGTTTCCTGCACCAACACAAGTGCAAAAAGTGGTTTTTCAACACTAACAGAAGTGCGAAAAGTGGTTTTTCAACACTAACACAAATGCGAAAAGTGGTTTTTCAACACTAACACAAGTGCAAAAAGTGGTTTTTCCACACTAATACAAGTGGAAAAGTGGTTTCCTGCACCAACACAAGTGCGAAAAGTGGTTTTTCAACACTAACACAAGTGCGAAAAGTGGTTTTTCAACACTAACACAAGTGCGAAAAGTGGTTTTTCAACACTATCACAAGTGCAAAAAGTGTTTTTTCCACACTAATACAAGTGCAAAAGTGGTTTCCTGCACCAACACCAGTGCGAAAAGTGGTTTTTCAACACTAACACAAGTGCGAAAAGTGGTTTTTCAACACTAACACAAGTGCGAAAAGTGGTTTTTCAACACTATCACAAGTGCAAAAAGTGTTTTTTCCACACTACTACAAGTGCAAAAGTGGTTTCCTGCACCAACACAAGTGTGAAAAGTGGTTTTTCAACACTAACACAAGTGCGAAAAGTGGTTTTTCAACACTAACACAAGTGCGAAAAGTGGTTTTTCCACACTAATACAAGTGCAAAAAGTGGTTTTTCAACAATAACACAAGTGCGAAAAGTGTTTTTTCAACACTAACACAAGTGCGAAAACTGGTTTTTCAACACTAACACAAGTGCGAAAAGTGGTTTTTCAACAATAACACAAGTGCGAAAAGTGTTTTTTCAACACTAACACAAGTGCGAAAAGTGGTTTTTCAACACTAACACAAGTGCAAAAAGTGGTTTTTCCACACTAATACAAGTGCAAAAGTGGTTTCCTGCACCAACACAAGTGCGAAAAGTGGTTTTTCAACACTAACACAAGTGCGAAAAGTGGTTTTTCAACACTATCACAAGTGCAAAAAGTGGTTTTTCCACACTAATACAAGTGCAAAAAGTGTTTTTTCCACACTAATACAAGTGCAAAAGTGATTTCCTGCACCAACACAAGTGCGAAAAGTGGTTTTCCACACTAATACAAGTGCAAAAGTGGTTTCCTGCACCAACACAAGCGCGAAAAGTGGTTTTTCAACACTAACACAAGTGCGAAAAGTGGTTTTTCAACACTAACACAAGTGTGAAAAGTGGTTTATCAACACTATCACAAGTGCAAAAAGTGTTTTTTCCACAATAATACAAGTGCAAAAGTGGTTTCCTGCACCAACACAAGTGCGAAAAGTAGTTTTTCAACACTAACACAAGTGCGAAAAGTGGTTTTTCAACACTAACACGAGTGCGAAAAGTGGTTTTTCCACACTAATACAAGTGCAAAAGTGGTTTCCTGCACCAACACAAGTGCGAAAAGAGGTTTTTCAACACTAACACAAGTGCGAAAAGTGGTTTTTCAACACTATCACAAGTGCAAAAAGTGTTTTTTCCACACTAATACAAGTGCAAAAGTGGTTTCCTGCACCAACACAAGTGCAAAAAGTGGTTTTTCAACAATAACAGAAGTGCGAAAAGTGGTTTTTCAACACTAACACAAGTGCGAAAAGTGGTTTTTCAAAACTAACACAAGTGCAAAAAGTGGTTTTTCCACACTAATACAAGTGGAAAAGTGGTTTCCTGCACCAACACAAGTGCGAAAAGTGGTTTTTCAACACTAACACAAGTGCGAAAAGTGGTTTTTCAACACTAACACAAGTGCGAAAAGTGGTTTTTCAACACTATCACAAGTGCAAAAAGTGTTTTTTCCACACTAATACAAGTGCAAAAGTGGTTTCCTGCACCAACACCAGTGCGAAAAGTGGTTTTTCAACACTAACACAAGTGCGAAAAGTGGTTTTTCAACACTAACACAAGTGCGAAAAGTGGTTTTTCAACACTATCACAAGTGCAAAAAGTGTTTTTTCCACACTACTACAAGTGCAAAAGTGGTTTCCTGCACCAACACAAGTGCGAAAAGTGGTTTTTCAACACTAACACAAGTGCGAAAAGTGGTTTTTCAACACTAACACAAGTGCGAAAAGTGGTTTTTTCCACACTAATACAAGTGCAAAAGTGGTTTTCTGCACCAACACAAGTGGTAAAAGTGGTTTTTCAACACTAACACAAGTGCGAAAACTGGTTTTTCAACACTAACACAAGTGCGAAAAGTGGTTTTTCAACAATAACACAAGTGCGAAAAGTGGTTTTTCAACACTAACACAAGTGCGAAAAGTGGTTTTTCAACACTAACACAAGTGCAAAAAGTGGTTTTTCCACACTAATACAAGTGCAAAAGTGGTTTCCTACACCAACACAAGTGCGAAAAGTGGTTTTTCAACACTAACACAAGTGCGAAAAGTGGTTTTTCAACACTATCACAAGTGCAAAAAGTGGTTTTTCCACACTAATACAAGTGCAAAAAGTGTTTTTTCCACACTAATACAAGTGCAAAAGTGATATCCTGCACCAACACAAGTGCGAAAAGTGGTTTTCCACACTAATACAAGTGCAAAAGTGGTTTCCTGCACCAACACAAGTGCGAAAAGTGGTTTTTCAACACTAACACAAGTGCGAAAAGTGGTTTTTCAACATTATCACAAGCGCAAAAAGTGTTTTTTCCACACTAATACAAGTGCAAAAGTGGTTTCCTGCACCAACACAAGTGCGAAAAGTGGTTTTTCAACACTAACACAAGTGCGAAAAGTGGTTTTTCAACACTATCACAAGTGCAAAAAGTGTTTTTTCCACACTAATACAAGTGCAAAAGTGGTTTCCTGCACCAACACAAGTGCGAAAAGTGGATTTTCATCACTAACACAAGTGCGAAAAGTGGTTTTTCAACACTAATACAAGTGCGAAAAGTGGTTTTTCAACACTATCACAAGTGCGAAAAGTGTTTTTTCCACACTAATACAAGTGCAAAAGTGGTTTCCTGCACCAACACAAGTGCGAAAAGTGGTTTTTCAACACTAACACAAATGCGAAAAGTCGTTTTTCAACACTATCACAAGTGCAAAAAGTGTTTTTTCCATACTAATACAAGTGCAAAAGTGATTTCCTGCACCAACACAAGTGCGAAAAGTGGTTTTTCAACACTAACACAAGTGCGAAAAGTGGTTTTTCAACACTAACACAAGTGCGAAAAGTGGATTTTCAACACTATCACAAGCGCAAAAAGTGTTTTTTCCACACTAATACAAGTGCAAAAGTGGTTTCCTGCACCAACACAAGTGTGAAAAGTGGTTTTTCAACACTAAAACAAGTCGGAAAAGTGGTTTTTCAACATTAACACAAGTGCGAAAAGTGGTTTTTCAACACTATCACAAGTGCAAAAAGTGTTTTTCCCACACTAATACAAGTGCAAAAGTGGTTTCCTGCACCAACACAAGCGCGAAAAGTGGTTTTTCAACACTAACACAAGTGCGAAAAGTGGTTTTTCAACACTAACACAAGTGTGAAAAGTGGTTTATCAACACTATCACAAGTGCAAAAAGTGTTTTTTCCACACTAATACAAGTGCAAAAGTGGTTTCCTGCACCAACACAAGTGCGAAAAGTGGTTTTTCAACACTGACACAAGTGCGAAAAGTGGTTTTTCAACACTAACACAAGTGCAAAAAGTGGTTTTTCCACACTAACACAAGTGCGAAAAGTGGTTTTTCCACACTAATACAAGTGCAAAAGTAGTTTCCTGCACCAACACAAGTGCGAAAAGTGGTTTTTCAACACTAACACAAGTGCGAAAAGTGGTTTTTCAACACTATCACAAGTGCAAAAAGTGTTTTTTCCACAATAATACAAGTGCAAAAGTGGTTTCCTGCACCAACACAAGTGCGAAAAGTAGTTTTTCAACACTAACACAAGTGCGAAAAGTGGTTTTTCAACACTAACACGAGTGCGAAAAGTGGTTTTTCCACACTAATACAAGTGCAAAAGTGGTTTCCTGCACCAACACAAGTGCGAAAAGAGGTTTTTCAACACTAACACAAGTGCGAAAAGTGGTTTTTCAACACTATCACAAGTGCAAAAAGTGTTTTTTCCACACTAATACAAGTGCAAAAGTGGTTTCCTGCACCAACACAAGTGCAAAAAGTGGTTTTTCAACAATAACAGAAGTGCGAAAAGTGGTTTTTCAACACTAACACAAGTGTGAAAAGTGGTTTATCAACACTATCACAAGTGCAAAAAGTGTTTTTTCCACACTAATACAAGTGCAAAAGTGGTTTCCTGCACCAACACAAGTGCGAAAAGTGGTTTTTCAACACTGACACAAGTGCGAAAAGTGGTTTTTCAACACTAACACAAGTGCAAAAAGTGGTTTTTCCACACTAACACAAGTGCGAAAAGTGGTTTTTCCACACTAATACAAGTGCAAAAGTAGTTTCCTGCACCAACACAAGTGCGAAAAGTGGTTTTTCAACACTAACACAAGTGCGAAAAGTGGTTTTTCAACACTATCACAAGTGCAAAAAGTGTTTTTTCCACAATAATACAAGTGCAAAAGTGGTTTCCTGCACCAACACAAGTGCGAAAAGTAGTTTTTCAACACTAACACAAGTGCGAAAAGTGGTTTTTCAACACTAACACGAGTGCGAAAAGTGGTTTTTCCACACTAATACAAGTGCAAAAGTGGTTTCCTGCACCAACACAAGTGCGAAAAGAGGTTTTTCAACACTAACACAAGTGCGAAAAGTGGTTTTTCAACACTATCACAAGTGCAAAAAGTGTTTTTTCCACACTAATACAAGTGCAAAAGTGGTTTCCTGCACCAACACAAGTGCAAAAAGTGGTTTTTCAACAATAACAGAAGTGCGAAAAGTGGTTTTTCAACACTAACACAAGTGCGAAAAGTGGTTTTTCAAAACTAACACAAGTGCAAAAAGTGGTTTTTCCACACTAATACAAGTGGAAAAGTGGTTTCCTGCACCAACACAAGTGCGAAAAGTGGTTTTTCAACACTAACACAAGTGCGAAAAGTGGTTTTTCAACACTAACACAAGTGCGAAAAGTGGTTTTTCAACACTATCACAAGTGCAAAAAGTGTTTTTTCCACACTAATACAAGTGCAAAAGTGGTTTCCTGCACCAACACCAGTGCGAAAAGTGGTTTTTCAACACTAACACAAGTGCGAAAAGTGGTTTTTCAACACTAACACAAGTGCGAAAAGTGGTTTTTCAACACTATCACAAGTGCAAAAAGTGTTTTTTCCACACTACTACAAGTGCAAAAGTGGTTTCCTGCACCAACACAAGTGCGAAAAGTGGTTTTTCAACACTAACACAAGTGCGAAAAGTGGTTTTTCAACACTAACACAAGTGCGAAAAGTGGTTTTTCCACACTAATACAAGTGCAAAAGTGGTTTTCTGCACCAACACAAGTGGTAAAAGTGGTTTTTCAACACTAACACAAGTGCGAAAACTGGTTTTTCAACACTAACACAAGTGCGAAAAGTGGTTTTTCAACAATAACACAAGTGCGAAAAGTGGTTTTTCAACACTAACACAAGTGCGAAAAGTGGTTTTTCAACACTAACACAAGTGCAAAAAGTGGTTTTTCCACACTAATACAAGTGCAAAAGTGGTTTCCTACACCAACACAAGTGCGAAAAGTGGTTTTTCAACACTAACACAAGTGCGAAAAGTGGTTTTTCAACACTATCACAAGTGCAAAAAGTGGTTTTTCCACACTAATACAAGTGCAAAAAGTGTTTTTTCCACACTAATACAAGTGCAAAAGTGATATCCTGCACCAACACAAGTGCGAAAAGTGGTTTTCCACACTAATACAAGTGCAAAAGTGGTTTCCTGCACCAACACAAGTGCGAAAAGTGGTTTTTCAACACTAACACAAGTGCGAAAAGTGGTTTTTCAACATTATCACAAGCGCAAAAAGTGTTTTTTCCACACTAATACAAGTGCAAAAGTGGTTTCCTGCACCAACACAAGTGCGAAAAGTGGTTTTTCAACACTAACACAAGTGCGAAAAGTGGTTTTTCAACACTATCACAAGTGCAAAAAGTGTTTTTTCCACACTAATACAAGTGCAAAAGTGGTTTCCTGCACCAACACAAGTGCGAAAAGTGGATTTTCATCACTAACACAAGTGCGAAAAGTGGTTTTTCAACACTAATACAAGTGCGAAAAGTGGTTTTTCAACACTATCACAAGTGCGAAAAGTGTTTTTTCCACACTAATACAAGTGCAAAAGTGGTTTCCTGCACCAACACAAGTGCGAAAAGTGGTTTTTCAACACTAACACAAATGCGAAAAGTCGTTTTTCAACACTATCACAAGTGCAAAAAGTGTTTTTTCCATACTAATACAAGTGCAAAAGTGATTTCCTGCACCAACACAAGTGCGAAAAGTGGTTTTTCAACACTAACACAAGTGCGAAAAGTGGTTTTTCAACACTAACACAAGTGCGAAAAGTGGATTTTCAACACTATCACAAGCGCAAAAAGTGTTTTTTCCACACTAATACAAGTGCAAAAGTGGTTTCCTGCACCAACACAAGTGTGAAAAGTGGTTTTTCAACACTAAAACAAGTCCGAAAAGTGGTTTTTCAACATTAACACAAGTGCGAAAAGTGGTTTTTCAACACTATCACAAGTGCAAAAAGTGTTTTTCCCACACTAATACAAGTGCAAAAGTGGTTTCCTGCACCAACACAAGCGCGAAAAGTGGTTTTTCAACACTAACACAAGTGCGAAAAGTGGTTTTTCAACACTAACACAAGTGTGAAAAGTGGTTTATCAACACTATCACAAGTGCAAAAAGTGTTTTTTCCACACTAATACAAGTGCAAAAGTGGTTTCCTGCACCAACACAAGTGCGAAAAGTGGTTTTTCAACACTGACACAAGTGCGAAAAGTGGTTTTTCAACACTAACACAAGTGCAAAAAGTGGTTTTTCCACACTAACACAAGTGCGAAAAGTGGTTTTTCCACACTAATACAAGTGCAAAAGTAGTTTCCTGCACCAACACAAGTGCGAAAAGTGGTTTTTCAACACTAACACAAGTGCGAAAAGTGGTTTTTCAACACTATCACAAGTGCAAAAAGTGTTTTTTCCACACTAATACAAGTGCAAAAGTGGTTTCCTGCACCAACACAAGTGCGAAAAGTGGTTTTTCAACACTAACACAAGTGCAAAAAGTGGTTTTTCAACACGAACACAAGTGCGAAAAGTGTTTTTTCCACACTAATACAAGTGCAAAAGTGGTTTCCTCCACCAACACAAGTGCGAAAAGTGGTTTTTCAACACTAACACAAGTGCGAAAAGTGGTTTTTCAACACTAACACAAGTGCAAAAAGTGGTTTTTCAACACTAACACAAGTGCGAAAAGTGGTTTTTTCACACTAATACAAGTGCAAAAGTGGTTGCCTGCACCAACACAAGTGCGAAAAGAGGTTTTTCAACACTAACACAAGTGCAAAAAGTGGTTTTTCAACACTATCACAAGTGCAAAAAGTGTTTTTTCCACACTAATACAAGTGCAAAAGTGGTTTCCTGCACCAACACAAGTGCAAAAAGTGGTTTTTCAACACTAACAGAAGTGCGAAAAGTGGTTTTTCAACACTAACACAAGTGCGAAAAGTGGTTTTTCAACACTAACACAAGTGCGAAAAGTGGTTTTTCAACACTAACACAAGTGCGAAAAGTGGTTTTTCAACACTAACACAAGTGCAAAAAGTGGTTTTTCCACACTAATACAAGTGCAAAAGTGGTTTCCTGCACCAACACAAGTGCGAAAAGTGGTTTTTCAACACTAACACAAGTGCAAAAAGTGGTTTTTCAACACTATCACAAGTGCAAAAAGTGGTTTTTCCACACTAATACAAGTGCAAAAAGTGTTTTTTCCACACTAATACAAGTGCAAAAGTGATTTCCTGCACCAACACATGTGCGAAAAGTGGTTTTTCAACACTAACACAAGTGCGAAAAGTGGTTTTCCACACTAATACAAGTGCAAAAGTGGTTTCCTGCACCAACACAAGTGCGAAAAGTGGTTTTTCAACACTAACACAAGTGCGAAAAGTGGTTTTTCAACATTATCACAAGCGCAAAAAGTGTTTTTTCCACACTAATACAAGTGCAAAAGTGGTTTCCTGCACCAACACAAGTGCGAAAAGTGGTTTTTCAACACTAACACAAGTGCGAAAAGTGGTTTTTCAACACTATCACAAGTGCAAAAAGTGTTTTTTCCACACTAATACAAGTGCAAAAGTGGTTTCCTGCACCAACACAAGTGCGAAAAGTGGATTTTCATCACTAACACAAGTGCGAAAAGTGGTTTTTCAACACTAATACAAGTGCGAAAAGTGGTTTTTCAACACTATCACAAGTGCGAAAAGTGTTTTTTCCACACTAATACAAGTGCAAAAGTGGTTTCCTGCACCAACACAAGTGCGAAAAGTGGTTTTTCAACACTAACACAAATGCGAAAAGTCGTTTTTCAACACTATCACAAGTGCAAAAAGTGTTTTTTCCATACTAATACAAGTGCAAAAGTGTTTTCCTGCACCAACACAAGTGGGAAAAGTGGTTTTTCAACACTAACACAAGTGCGAAAAGTGGTTTTTCAACACTAACACAAGTGCGAAAAGTGGATTTTCAACACTATCACAAGCGCAAAAAGTGTTTTTTCCACACTAATACAAGTGCAAAAGTGGTTTCCTGCACCAACACAAGTGTGAAAAGTGGTTTTTCAACACTAAAACAAGTCCGAAAAGTGGTTTTTCAACATTAACACAAGTGCGAAAAGTGGTTTTTCAACACTATCACAAGTGCAAAAAGTGTTTTTTCCACACTAATACAAGTGCAAAAGTGGGTTCCTGCACCAACACAAGCGCGAAAAGTGGTTTTTCAACACTAACACAAGTGCGAAAAGTGGTTTTTCAACACTAACACAAGTGTGAAAAGTGGTTTATCAACACTATCACAACTGCAAAAAGTGTTTTTTCCACAATAATACAAGTGCAAAAGTGGTTTCCTGCACCAACACAAGTGCGAAAAGTAGTTTTTCAACACTAACACAAGTGCGAAAAGTGGTTTTTCAACACTAACACGAGTGCGAAAAGTGGTTTTTCCACACTAATACAAGTGCAAAAGTGGTTTCCTGCACCAACACAAGTGCGAAAAGAGGTTTTTCAACACTAACACAAGTGCGAAAAGTGGTTTTTCAACACTATCACAAGTGCAAAAAGTGTTTTTTCCACACTAATACAAGTGCAAAAGTGGTTTCCTGCACCAACACAAGTGCAAAAAGTGGTTTTTCAACACTAACAGAAGTGCGAAAAGTGGTTTTTCAACACTAACACAAGTGCGAAAAGTGGTTTTTCAACACTAACACAAGTGCAAAAAGTGGTTTTTCCACACTAATACAAGTGAAAAAGTGGTTTCCTGCACCAACACAAGTGCGAAAAGTGGTTTTTCATCACTAACACAAGTGCGAAAAGT
Source organism: Myxine glutinosa (assembly GCF_964187855.1). Classification (NCBI taxonomy): domain Eukaryota; kingdom Metazoa; phylum Chordata; class Myxini; order Myxiniformes; family Myxinidae; genus Myxine; species Myxine glutinosa. The sequence goes on from NW_027616970.1 coordinate 27,874, forward strand.
GGTTTTTCAACACTAACACAAGTGCGAAAAGTGGTTTTTCAACACTAACACAAGTGCGAAAAGTGGTTTTTCAACACTATCACAAGTGCGAAAAGTGTTTTTTCCACACTAATACAAGCGCAAAAGTGGTTTCCTGCACCAACACAAGTGCGAAAAGTGGTTTTTCAACACTAACACAAGTGCGAAAAGTGGTTTTTCAACACTATCACAAGTGCAAAAAGTGTTTTTTCCATACTAATACAAGTGCAAAAGTGGTTTCCTGCACCAACACAAGTGCGAAAAGTGGTTTTTCAACACTAACACAAGTGCGAAAAGTGGTTTTTCAACAGTAACACAAGTGCGAAAAGTGGATTTTCAACACTATCACAAGCGCAAAAAGTGTTTTTTCCACACTAATACAAGTGCAAAAGTGGTTTCCTGCACCAACACAAGTGTGAAAAGTGGTTTTTCAACACTAAAACAAGTGCGAAAAGTGGTTTTTCAACATTAACACAAGTGCGAAAAGTGGTTTTTCAACATTAACACAAGTGCGAAAAGTGGTTTTTCAACACTAACACAAGTGCGAAAAGTGGTTTTTCCACACTAATACAAGTGCAAAAGTGGTTTTCTGCACCAACACAAGTGGGAAAAGTGGTTTTTCAACACTAACACAAGTGCGAAAAGTGGTTTTTCAACACTAACACAAGTGCGAAAAGTGGATTTTCAACACTATCACAAGCGCAAAAAGTGTTTTTTCCACACTAATACAAGTGCAAAAGTGGTTTCCTGCACCAACACAAGTGTGAAAAGTGGTTTTTCAACACTAAAACAAGTGCGAAAAGTGGTTTTTCAACATTAACACAAGTGCGAAAAGTGGTTTTTCAACACTATCACAAGTGCAAAAAGTGTTTTTTCCACACTAATACAAGTGCAAAAGTGGTTTCCTGCACCAACACAAGCGCGAAAAGTGGTTTTTCAACACTAACACAAGTGCGAAAAGTGGTTTTTCAACACTAACACAAGTGTGAAAAGTGGTTTATCAACACTATCACAAGTGCAAAAAGTGTTTTTTCCACAATAATACAAGTGCAAAAGTGGTTTCCTGCACCAACACAAGTGCGAAAAGTAGTTTTTCAACACTAACACAAGTGCGAAAAGTGGTTTTTCAACACTAACACGAGTGCGAAAAGTGGTTTTTCCACACTAATACAAGTGCAAAAGTGGTTTCCTGCACCAACACAAGTGCGAAAAGTGGTTTTTCAACACTAACACAAGTGCGAAAAGTGGTTTTTCAACACTATCACAAGTGCAAAAAGTGTTTTTTCCACACTACTACAAGTGCAAAAGTGGTTTCCTGCACCAACACAAGTGCGAAAAGTGGTTTTTCAACACTAACACAAGTGCGAAAAGTGGTTTTTCAACACTAACACAAGTGCAAAAAGTGGTTTTTCCACACTAACACAAGTGCGAAAAGTGGTTTTTCCACACTAATACAAGTGCAAAAGTAGTTTCCTGCACCAACACAAGTGCGAAAAGTGGTTTTTCAACACTAACACAAGTGCGAAAAGTGGTTTTTCAACACTATCACAAGTGCAAAAAGTGTTTTTTCCACACTAATACAAGTGCAAAAGTGGTTTCCTGCACCAACACAAGTGCGAAAAGTGGTTTTTCAACACTAACACAAGTGCAAAAAGTGGTTTTTCAACACGAACACAAGTGCGAAAAGTGTTTTTTCCACACTAATACAAGTGCAAAAGTGGTTTCCTCCACCAACACAAGTGCGAAAAGTGGTTTTTCAACACTAACACAAGTGCGAAAAGTGGTTTTTCAACACTAACACAAGTGCAAAAAGTGGTTTTTCAACACTAACACAAGTGCGAAAAGTGGTTTTTTCACACTAATACAAGTGCAAAAGTGGTTGCCTGCACCAACACAAGTGCGAAAAGAGGTTTTTCAACACTAACACAAGTGCAAAAAGTGGTTTTTCAACACTATCACAAGTGCAAAAAGTGTTTTTTCCACACTAATACAAGTGCAAAAGTGGTTTCCTGCACCAACACAAGTGCAAAAAGTGGTTTTTCAACACTAACAGAAGTGCGAAAAGTGGTTTTTCAACACTAACACAAGTGCGAAAAGTGGTTTTTCAACACTAACACAAGTGCGAAAAGTGGTTTTTCAACACTAACACAAGTGCGAAAAGTGGTTTTTCAACACTAACACAAGTGCAAAAAGTGGTTTTTCCACACTAATACAAGTGCAAAAGTGGTTTCCTGCACCAACACAAGTGCGAAAAGTGGTTTTTCAACACTAACACAAGTGCAAAAAGTGGTTTTTCAACACTATCACAAGTGCAAAAAGTGGTTTTTCCACACTAATACAAGTGCAAAAAGTGTTTTTTCCACACTAATACAAGTGCAAAAGTGATTTCCTGCACCAACACATGTGCGAAAAGTGGTTTTTCAACACTAACACAAGTGCGAAAAGTGGTTTTCCACACTAATACAAGTGCAAAAGTGGTTTCCTGCACCAACACAAGTGCGAAAAGTGGTTTTTCAACACTAACACAAGTGCGAAAAGTGGTTTTTCAACATTATCACAAGCGCAAAAAGTGTTTTTTCCACACTAATACAAGTGCAAAAGTGGTTTCCTGCACCAACACAAGTGCGAAAAGTGGTTTTTCAACACTAACACAAGTGCGAAAAGTGGTTTTTCAACACTATCACAAGTGCAAAAAGTGTTTTTTCCACACTAATACAAGTGCAAAAGTGGTTTCCTGCACCAACACAAGTGCGAAAAGTGGATTTTCATCACTAACACAAGTGCGAAAAGTGGTTTTTCAACACTAATACAAGTGCGAAAAGTGGTTTTTCAACACTATCACAAGTGCGAAAAGTGTTTTTTCCACACTAATACAAGTGCAAAAGTGGTTTCCTGCACCAACACAAGTGCGAAAAGTGGTTTTTCAACACTAACACAAATGCGAAAAGTCGTTTTTCAACACTATCACAAGTGCAAAAAGTGTTTTTTCCATACTAATACAAGTGCAAAAGTGTTTTCCTGCACCAACACAAGTGGGAAAAGTGGTTTTTCAACACTAACACAAGTGCGAAAAGTGGTTTTTCAACACTAACACAAGTGCGAAAAGTGGATTTTCAACACTATCACAAGCGCAAAAAGTGTTTTTTCCACACTAATACAAGTGCAAAAGTGGTTTCCTGCACCAACACAAGTGTGAAAAGTGGTTTTTCAACACTAAAACAAGTCCGAAAAGTGGTTTTTCAACATTAACACAAGTGCGAAAAGTGGTTTTTCAACACTATCACAAGTGCAAAAAGTGTTTTTTCCACACTAATACAAGTGCAAAAGTGGGTTCCTGCACCAACACAAGCGCGAAAAGTGGTTTTTCAACACTAACACAAGTGCGAAAAGTGGTTTTTCAACACTAACACAAGTGTGAAAAGTGGTTTATCAACACTATCACAAGTGCAAAAAGTGTTTTTTCCACAATAATACAAGTGCAAAAGTGGTTTCCTGCACCAACACAAGTGCGAAAAGTAGTTTTTCAACACTAACACAAGTGCGAAAAGTGGTTTTTCAACACTAACACGAGTGCGAAAAGTGGTTTTTCCACACTAATACAAGTGCAAAAGTGGTTTCCTGCACCAACACAAGTGCGAAAAGAGGTTTTTCAACACTAACACAAGTGCGAAAAGTGGTTTTTCAACACTATCACAAGTGCAAAAAGTGTTTTTTCCACACTAATACAAGTGCAAAAGTGGTTTCCTGCACCAACACAAGTGCAAAAAGTGGTTTTTCAACACTAACAGAAGTGCGAAAAGTGGTTTTTCAACACTAACACAAGTGCGAAAAGTGGTTTTTCAACACTAACACAAGTGCAAAAAGTGGTTTTTCCACACTAATACAAGTGAAAAAGTGGTTTCCTGCACCAACACAAGTGCGAAAAGTGGTTTTTCATCACTAACACAAGTGCGAAAAGTGGTTTTTCAACACTAACACAAGTGCGAAAAGTGGTTTTTCAACACTAACACAAGTGCGAAAAGTGGTTTTTCAACACTATCACAAGTGCGAAAAGTGTTTTTTCCACACTAATACAAGCGCAAAAGTGGTTTCCTGCACCAACACAAGTGCGAAAAGTGGTTTTTCAACACTAACACAAGTGCGAAAAGTGGTTTTTCAACACTATCACAAGTGCAAAAAGTGTTTTTTCCATACTAATACAAGTGCAAAAGTGGTTTCCTGCACCAACACAAGTGCGAAAAGTGGTTTTTCAACACTAACACAAGTGCGAAAAGTGGTTTTTCAACAGTAACACAAGTGCGAAAAGTGGATTTTCAACACTATCACAAGCGCAAAAAGTGTTTTTTCCACACTAATACAAGTGCAAAAGTGGTTTCCTGCACCAACACAAGTGTGAAAAGTGGTTTTTCAACACTAAAACAAGTGCGAAAAGTGGTTTTTCAACATTAACACAAGTGCGAAAAGTGGTTTTTCAACATTAACACAAGTGCGAAAAGTGGTTTTTCAACACTAACACAAGTGCGAAAAGTGGTTTTTCCACACTAATACAAGTGCAAAAGTGGTTTTCTGCACCAACACAAGTGGGAAAAGTGGTTTTTCAACACTAACACAAGTGCGAAAAGTGGTTTTTCAACACTAACACAAGTGCGAAAAGTGGATTTTCAACACTATCACAAGCGCAAAAAGTGTTTTTTCCACACTAATACAAGTGCAAAAGTGGTTTCCTGCACCAACACAAGTGTGAAAAGTGGTTTTTCAACACTAAAACAAGTGCGAAAAGTGGTTTTTCAACATTAACACAAGTGCGAAAAGTGGTTTTTCAACACTATCACAAGTGCAAAAAGTGTTTTTTCCACACTAATACAAGTGCAAAAGTGGTTTCCTGCACCAACACAAGCGCGAAAAGTGGTTTTTCAACACTAACACAAGTGCGAAAAGTGGTTTTTCAACACTAACACAAGTGTGAAAAGTGGTTTATCAACACTATCACAAGTGCAAAAAGTGTTTTTTCCACAATAATACAAGTGCAAAAGTGGTTTCCTGCACCAACACAAGTGCGAAAAGTAGTTTTTCAACACTAACACAAGTGCGAAAAGTGGTTTTTCAACACTAACACGAGTGCGAAAAGTGGTTTTTCCACACTAATACAAGTGCAAAAGTGGTTTCCTGCACCAACACAAGTGCGAAAAGTGGTTTTTCAACACTAACACAAGTGCGAAAAGTGGTTTTTCAACACTATCACAAGTGCAAAAAGTGTTTTTTCCACACTACTACAAGTGCAAAAGTGGTTTCCTGCACCAACACAAGTGCGAAAAGTGGTTTTTCAACACTAACACAAGTGCGAAAAGTGGTTTTTCAACACTAACACAAGTGCAAAAAGTGGTTTTTCCACACTAACACAAGTGCGAAAAGTGGTTTTTCCACACTAATACAAGTGCAAAAGTAGTTTCCTGCACCAACACAAGTGCGAAAAGTGGTTTTTCAACACTAACACAAGTGCGAAAAGTGGTTTTTCAACACTATCACAAGTGCAAAAAGTGTTTTTTCCACACTAATACAAGTGCAAAAGTGGTTTCCTGCACCAACACAAGTGCGAAAAGTGGTTTTTCAACACTAACACAAGTGCAAAAAGTGGTTTTTCAACACGAACACAAGTGCGAAAAGTGTTTTTTCCACACTAATACAAGTGCAAAAGTGGTTTCCTCCACCAACACAAGTGCGAAAAGTGGTTTTTCAACACTAACACAAGTGCGAAAAGTGGTTTTTCAACACTAACACAAGTGCAAAAAGTGGTTTTTCAACACTAACACAAGTGCGAAAAGTGGTTTTTTCACACTAATACAAGTGCAAAAGTGGTTGCCTGCACCAACACAAGTGCGAAAAGAGGTTTTTCAACACTAACACAAGTGCAAAAAGTGGTTTTTCAACACTATCACAAGTGCAAAAAGTGTTTTTTCCACACTAATACAAGTGCAAAAGTGGTTTCCTGCACCAACACAAGTGCAAAAAGTGGTTTTTCAACACTAACAGAAGTGCGAAAAGTGGTTTTTCAACACTAACACAAGTGCGAAAAGTGGTTTTTCAACACTAACACAAGTGCGAAAAGTGGTTTTTCAACACTAACACAAGTGCGAAAAGTGGTTTTTCAACACTAACACAAGTGCAAAAAGTGGTTTTTCCACACTAATACAAGTGCAAAAGTGGTTTCCTGCACCAACACAAGTGCGAAAAGTGGTTTTTCAACACTAACACAAGTGCAAAAAGTGGTTTTTCAACACTATCACAAGTGCAAAAAGTGGTTTTTCCACACTAATACAAGTGCAAAAAGTGTTTTTTCCACACTAATACAAGTGCAAAAGTGATTTCCTGCACCAACACATGTGCGAAAAGTGGTTTTTCAACACTAACACAAGTGCGAAAAGTGGTTTTCCACACTAATACAAGTGCAAAAGTGGTTTCCTGCACCAACACAAGTGCGAAAAGTGGTTTTTCAACACTAACACAAGTGCGAAAAGTGGTTTTTCAACATTATCACAAGCGCAAAAAGTGTTTTTTCCACACTAATACAAGTGCAAAAGTGGTTTCCTGCACCAACACAAGTGCGAAAAGTGGTTTTTCAACACTAACACAAGTGCGAAAAGTGGTTTTTCAACACTATCACAAGTGCAAAAAGTGTTTTTTCCACACTAATACAAGTGCAAAAGTGGTTTCCTGCACCAACACAAGTGCGAAAAGTGGATTTTCATCACTAACACAAGTGCGAAAAGTGGTTTTTCAACACTAATACAAGTGCGAAAAGTGGTTTTTCAACACTATCACAAGTGCGAAAAGTGTTTTTTCCACACTAATACAAGTGCAAAAGTGGTTTCCTGCACCAACACAAGTGCGAAAAGTGGTTTTTCAACACTAACACAAATGCGAAAAGTCGTTTTTCAACACTATCACAAGTGCAAAAAGTGTTTTTTCCATACTAATACAAGTGCAAAAGTGTTTTCCTGCACCAACACAAGTGGGAAAAGTGGTTTTTCAACACTAACACAAGTGCGAAAAGTGGTTTTTCAACACTAACACAAGTGCGAAAAGTGGATTTTCAACACTATCACAAGCGCAAAAAGTGTTTTTTCCACACTAATACAAGTGCAAAAGTGGTTTCCTGCACCAACACAAGTGTGAAAAGTGGTTTTTCAACACTAAAACAAGTCCGAAAAGTGGTTTTTCAACATTAACACAAGTGCGAAAAGTGGTTTTTCAACACTATCACAAGTGCAAAAAGTGTTTTTTCCACACTAATACAAGTGCAAAAGTGGGTTCCTGCACCAACACAAGCGCGAAAAGTGGTTTTTCAACACTAACACAAGTGCGAAAAGTGGTTTTTCAACACTAACACAAGTGTGAAAAGTGGTTTATCAACACTATCACAAGTGCAAAAAGTGTTTTTTCCACAATAATACAAGTGCAAAAGTGGTTTCCTGCACCAACACAAGTGCGAAAAGTAGTTTTTCAACACTAACACAAGTGCGAAAAGTGGTTTTTCAACACTAACACGAGTGCGAAAAGTGGTTTTTCCACACTAATACAAGTGCAAAAGTGGTTTCCTGCACCAACACAAGTGCGAAAAGAGGTTTTTCAACACTAACACAAGTGCGAAAAGTGGTTTTTCAACACTATCACAAGTGCAAAAAGTGTTTTTTCCACACTAATACAAGTGCAAAAGTGGTTTCCTGCACCAACACAAGTGCAAAAAGTGGTTTTTCAACACTAACAGAAGTGCGAAAAGTGGTTTTTCAACACTAACACAAGTGCGAAAAGTGGTTTTTCAACACTAACACAAGTGCAAAAAGTGGTTTTTCCACACTAATACAAGTGAAAAAGTGGTTTCCTGCACCAACACAAGTGCGAAAAGTGGTTTTTCATCACTAACACAAGTGCGAAAAGTGGTTTTTCAACACTAACACAAGTGCGAAAAGTGGTTTTTCAACACTAACACAAGTGCGAAAAGTGGTTTTTCAACACTATCACAAGTGCGAAAAGTGTTTTTTCCACACTAATACAAGCGCAAAAGTGGTTTCCTGCACCAACACAAGTGCGAAAAGTGGTTTTTCAACACTAACACAAGTGCGAAAAGTGGTTTTTCAACACTATCACAAGTGCAAAAAGTGTTTTTTCCATACTAATACAAGTGCAAAAGTGGTTTCCTGCACCAACACAAGTGCGAAAAGTGGTTTTTCAACACTAACACAAGTGCGAAAAGTGGTTTTTCAACAGTAACACAAGTGCGAAAAGTGGATTTTCAACACTATCACAAGCGCAAAAAGTGTTTTTTCCACACTAATACAAGTGCAAAAGTGGTTTCCTGCACCAACACAAGTGTGAAAAGTGGTTTTTCAACACTAAAACAAGTGCGAAAAGTGGTTTTTCAACATTAACACAAGTGCGAAAAGTGGTTTTTCAACATTAACACAAGTGCGAAAAGTGGTTTTTCAACACTAACACAAGTGCGAAAAGTGGTTTTTCCACACTAATACAAGTGCAAAAGTGGTTTTCTGCACCAACACAAGTGGGAAAAGTGGTTTTTCAACACTAACACAAGTGCGAAAAGTGGTTTTTCAACACTAACACAAGTGCGAAAAGTGGATTTTCAACACTATCACAAGCGCAAAAAGTGTTTTTTCCACACTAATACAAGTGCAAAAGTGGTTTCCTGCACCAACACAAGTGTGAAAAGTGGTTTTTCAACACTAAAACAAGTGCGAAAAGTGGTTTTTCAACATTAACACAAGTGCGAAAAGTGGTTTTTCAACACTATCACAAGTGCAAAAAGTGTTTTTTCCACACTAATACAAGTGCAAAAGTGGTTTCCTGCACCAACACAAGCGCGAAAAGTGGTTTTTCAACACTAACACAAGTGCGAAAAGTGGTTTTTCAACACTAACACAAGTGTGAAAAGTGGTTTATCAACACTATCACAAGTGCAAAAAGTGTTTTTTCCACAATAATACAAGTGCAAAAGTGGTTTCCTGCACCAACACAAGTGCGAAAAGTAGTTTTTCAACACTAACACAAGTGCGAAAAGTGGTTTTTCAACACTAACACGAGTGCGAAAAGTGGTTTTTCCACACTAATACAAGTGCAAAAGTGGTTTCCTGCACCAACACAAGTGCGAAAAGAGGTTTTTCAACACTAACACAAGTGCGAAAAGTGGTTTTTCAACACTATCACAAGTGCAAAAAGTGTTTTTTCCACACTAATACAAGTGCAAAAGTGGTTTCCTGCACCAACACAAGTGCAAAAAGTGGTTTTTCAACACTAACAGAAGTGCGAAAAGTGGTTTTTCAACACTAACACAAGTGCGAAAAGTGGTTTTTCAACACTAACACAAGTGCAAAAAGTGGTTTTTCCACACTAATACAAGTGGAAAAGTGGTTTCCTGCACCAACACAAGTGCGAAAAGTGGTTTTTCAACACTAACACAAGTGCGAAAAGTGGTTTTTCAACACTAACACAAGTGCGAAAAGTGGTTTTTCAACACTATCACAAGTGCAAAAAGTGTTTTTTCCACACTAATACAAGTGCAAAAGTGGTTTCCTGCACCAACACCAGTGCGAAAAGTGGTTTTTCAACACTAACACAAGTGCGAAAAGTGGTTTTTCAACACTAACACAAGTGCGAAAAGTGGTTTTTCAACACTATCACAAGTGCAAAAAGTGTTTTTTCCACACTACTACAAGTGCAAAAGTGGTTTCCTGCACCAACACAAGTGCGAAAAGTGGTTTTTCAACACTAACACAAGTGCGAAAAGTGGTTTTTCAACACTAACACAAGTGCGAAAAGTGGTTTTTCCACACTAATACAAGTGCAAAAGTGGTTTTCTGCACCAACACAAGTGGTAAAAGTGGTTTTTCAACACTAACACAAGTGCGAAAACTGGTTTTTCAACACTAACACAAGTGCGAAAAGTGGTTTTTCAACAATAACACAAGTGCGAAAAGTGGTTTTTCAACACTAACACAAGTGCGAAAAGTGGTTTTTCAACACTAACACAAGTGCAAAAAGTGGTTTTTCCACACTAATACAAGTGCAAAAGTGGTTTCCTGCACCAACACAAGTGCGAAAAGTGGTTTTTCAACACTAACACAAGTGCGAAAAGTGGTTTTTCAACACTATCACAAGTGCAAAAAGTGGTTTTTCCACACTAATACAAGTGCAAAAAGTGTTTTTTCCACACTAATACAAGTGCAAAAGTGATTTCCTGCACCAACACAAGTGCGAAAAGTGGTTTTCCACACTATCACAAGTGCAAAAAGTGTTTTTTCCACACTAACACAAGTGCGAAAAGTGGTTTTTCAACACTAACACAAGTGTGAAAAGTGGTTTATCAACACTATCACAAGTGCAAAAAGTGTTTTTTCCACAATAATACAAGTGCAAAAGTGGTTTCCTGCACCAACACAAGTGCGAAAAGTAGTTTTTCAACACTAACACAAGTGCGAAAAGTGGTTTTTCAACACTAACACGAGTGCGAAAAGTGGTTTTTCCACACTAATACAAGTGCAAAAGTGGTTTCCTGCACCAACACAAGTGCGAAAAGTGGTTTTTCAACACTAACACAAGTGCGAAAAGTGGTTTTTCAACACTATCACAAGTGCAAAAAGTGTTTTTTCCACACTACTACAAGTGCAAAAGTGGTTTCCTGCACCAACACAAGTGCGAAAAGTGGTTTTTCAACACTAACACAAGTGCGAAAAGTGGTTTTTCAACACTAACACAAGTGCAAAAAGTGGTTTTTCCACACTAACACAAGTGCGAAAAGTGGTTTTTCCACACTAATACAAGTGCAAAAGTAGTTTCCTGCACCAACACAAGTGCGAAAAGTGGTTTTTCAACACTAACACAAGTGCGAAAAGTGGTTTTTCAACACTATCACAAGTGCAAAAAGTGTTTTTTCCACACTAATACAAGTGCAAAAGTGGTTTCCTGCACCAACACAAGTGCGAAAAGTGGTTTTTCAACACTAACACAAGTGCAAAAAGTGGTTTTTCAACACGAACACAAGTGCGAAAAGTGTTTTTTCCACACTAATACAAGTGCAAAAGTGGTTTCCTCCACCAACACAAGTGCGAAAAGTGGTTTTTCAACACTAACACAAGTGCGAAAAGTGGTTTTTCAACACTAACACAAGTGCAAAAAGTGGTTTTTCAACACTAACACAAGTGCGAAAAGTGGTTTTTTCACACTAATACAAGTGCAAAAGTGGTTGCCTGCACCAACACAAGTGCGAAAAGAGGTTTTTCAACACTAACACAAGTGCAAAAAGTGGTTTTTCAACACTATCACAAGTGCAAAAAGTGTTTTTTCCACACTAATACAAGTGCAAAAGTGGTTTCCTGCACCAACACAAGTGCAAAAAGTGGTTTTTCAACACTAACAGAAGTGCGAAAAGTGGTTTTTCAACACTAACACAAGTGCGAAAAGTGGTTTTTCAACACTAACACAAGTGCGAAAAGTGGTTTTTCAACACTAACACAAGTGCGAAAAGTGGTTTTTCAACACTAACACAAGTGCAAAAAGTGGTTTTTCCACACTAATACAAGTGCAAAAGTGGTTTCCTGCACCAACACAAGTGCGAAAAGTGGTTTTTCAACACTAACACAAGTGCAAAAAGTGGTTTTTCAACACTATCACAAGTGCAAAAAGTGGTTTTTCCACACTAATACAAGTGCAAAAAGTGTTTTTTCCACACTAATACAAGTGCAAAAGTGATTTCCTGCACCAACACATGTGCGAAAAGTGGTTTTTCAACACTAACACAAGTGCGAAAAGTGGTTTTCCACACTAATACAAGTGCAAAAGTGGTTTCCTGCACCAACACAAGTGCGAAAAGTGGTTTTTCAACACTAACACAAGTGCGAAAAGTGGTTTTTCAACATTATCACAAGCGCAAAAAGTGTTTTTTCCACACTAATACAAGTGCAAAAGTGGTTTCCTGCACCAACACAAGTGCGAAAAGTGGTTTTTCAACACTAACACAAGTGCGAAAAGTGGTTTTTCAACACTATCACAAGTGCAAAAAGTGTTTTTTCCACACTAATACAAGTGCAAAAGTGGTTTCCTGCACCAACACAAGTGCGAAAAGTGGATTTTCATCACTAACACAAGTGCGAAAAGTGGTTTTTCAACACTAATACAAGTGCGAAAAGTGGTTTTTCAACACTATCACAAGTGCGAAAAGTGTTTTTTCCACACTAATACAAGTGCAAAAGTGGTTTCCTGCACCAACACAAGTGCGAAAAGTGGTTTTTCAACACTAACACAAATGCGAAAAGTCGTTTTTCAACACTATCACAAGTGCAAAAAGTGTTTTTTCCATACTAATACAAGTGCAAAAGTGTTTTCCTGCACCAACACAAGTGGGAAAAGTGGTTTTTCAACACTAACACAAGTGCGAAAAGTGGTTTTTCAACACTAACACAAGTGCGAAAAGTGGATTTTCAACACTATCACAAGCGCAAAAAGTGTTTTTTCCACACTAATACAAGTGCAAAAGTGGTTTCCTGCACCAACACAAGTGTGAAAAGTGGTTTTTCAAAACTAAAACAAGTCCGAAAAGTGGTTTTTCAACATTAACACAAGTGCGAAAAGTGGTTTTTCAACACTATCACAAGTGCAAAAAGTGTTTTTTCCACACTAATACAAGTGCAAAAGTGGGTTCCTGCACCAACACAAGCGCGAAAAGTGGTTTTTCAACACTAACACAAGTGCGAAAAGTGGTTTTTCAACACTAACACAAGTGTGAAAAGTGGTTTATCAACACTATCACAAGTGCAAAAAGTGTTTTTTCCACAATAATACAAGTGCAAAAGTGGTTTCCTGCACCAACACAAGTGCGAAAAGTAGTTTTTCAACACTAACACAAGTGCGAAAAGTGGTTTTTCAACACTAACACGAGTGCGAAAAGTGGTTTTTCCACACTAATACAAGTGCAAAAGTGGTTTCCTGCACCAACACAAGTGCGAAAAGAGGTTTTTCAACACTAACACAAGTGCGAAAAGTGGTTTTTCAACACTATCACAAGTGCAAAAAGTGTTTTTTCCACACTAATACAAGTGCAAAAGTGGTTTCCTGCACCAACACAAGTGCAAAAAGTGGTTTTTCAACACTAACAGAAGTGCGAAAAGTGGTTTTTCAACACTAACACAAGTGCGAAAAGTGGTTTTTCAACACTAACACAAGTGCAAAAAGTGGTTTTTCCACACTAATACAAGTGCGAAAAGTGGTTTTTCAACACTAACACAAGTGCGAAAAGTGGTTTTTCAACACTATCACAAGTGCGAAAAGTGTTTTTTCCACACTAATACAAGCGCAAAAGTGGTTTCCTGCACCAACACAAGTGCGAAAAGTGGTTTTTCAACACTAACACAAGTGCGAAAAGTGGTTTTTCAACACTATCACAAGTGCAAAAAGTGTTTTTTCCATACTAATACAAGTGCAAAAGTGGTTTCCTGCACCAACACAAGTGCGAAAAGTGGTTTTTCAACACTAACACAAGTGCGAAAAGTGGTTTTTCAACAGTAACACAAGTGCGAAAAGTGGATTTTCAACACTATCACAAGCGCAAAAAGTGTTTTTTCCACACTAATACAAGTGCAAAAGTGGTTTCCTGCACCAACACAAGTGTGAAAAGTGGTTTTTCAACACTAAAACAAGTGCGAAAAGTGGTTTTTCAACATTAACACAAGTGCGAAAAGTGGTTTTTCAACATTAACACAAGTGCGAAAAGTGGTTTTTCAACACTAACACAAGTGCGAAAAGTGGTTTTTCCACACTAATACAAGTGCAAAAGTGGTTTTCTGCACCAACACAAGTGGGAAAAGTGGTTTTTCAACACTAACACAAGTGCGAAAAGTGGTTTTTCAACACTAACACAAGTGCGAAAAGTGGATTTTCAACACTATCACAAGCGCAAAAAGTGTTTTTTCCACACTAATACAAGTGCAAAAGTGGTTTCCTGCACCAACACAAGTGTGAAAAGTGGTTTTTCAACACTAAAACAAGTGCGAAAAGTGGTTTTTCAACATTAACACAAGTGCGAAAAGTGGTTTTTCAACACTATCACAAGTGCAAAAAGTGTTTTTTCCACACTAATACAAGTGCAAAAGTGGTTTCCTGCACCAACACAAGCGCGAAAAGTGGTTTTTCAACACTAACACAAGTGCGAAAAGTGGTTTTTCAACACTAACACAAGTGTGAAAAGTGGTTTATCAACACTATCACAAGTGCAAAAAGTGTTTTTTCCACAATAATACAAGTGCAAAAGTGGTTTCCTGCACCAACACAAGTGCGAAAAGTAGTTTTTCAACACTAACACAAGTGCGAAAAGTGGTTTTTCAACACTAACACGAGTGCGAAAAGTGGTTTTTCCACACTAATACAAGTGCAAAAGTGGTTTCCTGCACCAACACAAGTGCGAAAAGAGGTTTTTCAACACTAACACAAGTGCGAAAAGTGGTTTTTCAACACTATCACAAGTGCAAAAAGTGTTTTTTCCACACTAATACAAGTGCAAAAGTGGTTTCCTGCACCAACACAAGTGCAAAAAGTGGTTTTTCAACACTAACAGAAGTGCGAAAAGTGGTTTTTCAACACTAACACAAGTGCGAAAAGTGGTTTTTCAACACTAACACAAGTGCAAAAAGTGGTTTTTCCACACTAATACAAGTGGAAAAGTGGTTTCCTGCACCAACACAAGTGCGAAAAGTGGTTTTTCAACACTAACACAAGTGCGAAAAGTGGTTTTTCAACACTAACACAAGTGCGAAAAGTGGTTTTTCAACACTATCACAAGTGCAAAAAGTGTTTTTTCCACACTAATACAAGTGCAAAAGTGGTTTCCTGCACCAACACCAGTGCGAAAAGTGGTTTTTCAACACTAACACAAGTGCGAAAAGTGGTTTTTCAACACTAACACAAGTGCGAAAAGTGGTTTTTCAACACTATCACAAGTGCAAAAAGTGTTTTTTCCACACTACTACAAGTGCAAAAGTGGTTTCCTGCACCAACACAAGTGCGAAAAGTGGTTTTTCAACACTAACACAAGTGCGAAAAGTGGTTTTTCAACACTAACACAAGTGCGAAAAGTGGTTTTTCCACACTAATACAAGTGCAAAAGTGGTTTTCTGCACCAACACAAGTGGTAAAAGTGGTTTTTCAACACTAACACAAGTGCGAAAACTGGTTTTTCAACACTAACACAAGTGCGAAAAGTGGTTTTTCAACAATAACACAAGTGCGAAAAGTGGTTTTTCAACACTAACACAAGTGCGAAAAGTGGTTTTTCAACACTAACACAAGTGCAAAAAGTGGTTTTTCCACACTAATACAAGTGCAAAAGTGGTTTCCTGCACCAACACAAGTGCGAAAAGTGGTTTTTCAACACTAACACAAGTGCGAAAAGTGGTTTTTCAACACTATCACAAGTGCAAAAAGTGGTTTTTCCACACTAATACAAGTGCAAAAAGTGTTTTTTCCACACTAATACAAGTGCAAAAGTGATTTCCTGCACCAACACAAGTGCGAAAAGTGGTTTTCCACACTAATACAAGTGCAAAAGTGGTTTCCTGCACCAACACAAGCGCGAAAAGTGGTTTTTCAACACTAACACAAGTGCGAAAAGTGGTTTTTCAACACTAACACAAGTGTGAAAAGTGGTTTATCAACACTATCACAAGTGCAAAAAGTGTTTTTTCCACAATAATACAAGTGCAAAAGTGGTTTCCTGCACCAACACAAGTGCGAAAAGTAGTTTTTCAACACTAACACAAGTGCGAAAAGTGGTTTTTCAACACTAACACGAGTGCGAAAAGTGGTTTTTCCACACTAATACAAGTGCAAAAGTGGTTTCCTGCACCAACACAAGTGCGAAAAGAGGTTTTTCAACACTAACACAAGTGCGAAAAGTGGTTTTTCAACACTATCACAAGTGCAAAAAGTGTTTTTTCCACACTAATACAAGTGCAAAAGTGGTTTCATGCACCAACACAAGTGCAAAAAGTGGTTTTTCAACACTAACAGAAGTGCGAAAAGTGGTTTTTCAACACTAACACAAGTGCGAAAAGTGGTTTTTCAAAACTAACACAAGTGCAAAAAGTGGTTTTTCCACACTAATACAAGTGGAAAAGTGGTTTCCTGCACCAACACAAGTGCGAAAAGTGGTTTTTCAACACTAACACAAGTGCGAAAAGTGGTTTTTCAACACTAACACAAGTGCGAAAAGTGGTTTTTCAACACTATCACAAGTGCAAAAAGTGTTTTTTCCACACTAATACAAGTGCAAAAGTGGTTTCCTGCACCAACACTAGTGCGAAAAGTGGTTTTTCAACACTAACACAAGTGCGAAAAGTGGTTTTTCAACACTAACACAAGTGCGAAAAGTGGTTTTTCAACACTATCACAAGTGCAAAAAGTGTTTTTTCCACACTACTACAAGTGCAAAAGTGGTTTCCTGCACCAACACAAGTGGTAAAAGTGGTTTTTCAACACTAACACAAGTGCGAAAACTGGTTTTTCAACACTAACACAAGTGCGAAAAGTGGTTTTTCAACAATAACACAAGTGCGAAAAGTGGTTTTTCAACACTAACACAAGTGCGAAAAGTGGTTTTTCAACACTAACACAAGTGCAAAAAGTGGTTTTTCCACACTAATACAAGTGCAAAAGTGGTTTCCTGCACCAGCACAAGTGCGAAAAGTGGTTTTTCAACACTAACACAAGTGCGAAAAGTGGTTTTTCAACACTATCACAAGTGCAAAAAGTGGTTTTTCCACACTAATACAAGTGCAAAAAGTGTTTTTTCCACACTAATACAAGTGCAAAAGTGATTTCCTGCACCAACACAAGTGCGAAAAGTGGTTTTCCACACTAATACAAGTGCAAAAGTGGTTTCCTGCACCAACACAAGTGCGAAAAGTGGTTTTTCAACACTAACACAAGTGCGAAAAGTGGTTTTTCAACATTATCACAAGCGCAAAAAGTGTTTTTTCCACACTAATACAAGTGCAAAAGTGGTTTCCTGCACCAACACAAGTGCGAAAAGTGGTTTTTCAACACTAACACAAGTGCGAAAAGTGGTTTTTCAACACTATCACAAGTGCAAAAAGTGTTTTTTCCACACTAATACAAGTGCAAAAGTGGTTTCCTGCACCAACACAAGTGCGAAAAGTGGATTTTCATCACTAACACAAGTGCGAAAAGTGGTTTTTCAACACTAATACAAGTGCGAAAAGTGGTTTTTCAACACTATCACGAGTGCGAAAAGTGTTTTTTCCACACTAATACAAGTGCAAAAGTGGTTTCCTGCACCAACACAAGTGCGAAAAGTGGTTTTTCAACACTAACACAAATGGGAAAAGTCGTTTTTCAACACTATCACAAGTGCAAAAAGTGTTTTTTCCATACTAATACAAGTGCAAAAGTGGTTTCCTGCACCAACACAAGTGCGAAAAGTGGTTTTTCAACACTAACACAAGTGCGAAAAGTGGTTTTTCAACACTAACACAAGTGCGAAAAGTGGATTTTCAACACTATCACAAGCGCAAAAAGTGTTTTTTCCACACTAATACAAGTGCAAAAGTGGTTTCCTGCACCAACACAAGTGTGAAAAGTGGTTTTTCAACACTAAAACAAGTGCGAAAAGTGGTTTTTCAACATTAACACAAGTGCGAAAAGTGGTTTTTCAACACTATCACAAGTGCAAAAAGTGTTTTTTCCACACTAATACAAGTGCAAAAGTGGTTTCCTGCACCAACACAAGCGCAAAAGGTGGTTTTTCAACACTAACACAAGTGCGAAAAGTGGTTTTTCAACACTAGCACAAGTGTGAAAAGTGGTTTATCAACACTATCACAAGTGCAAAAAGTGTTTTTTCCACAATAATACAAGTGCAAAAGTGGTTTCCTGCACCAACACAAGTGCGAAAAGTAGTTTTTCAACACTAACACAAGTGCGAAAAGTGGTTTTTCAACACTAACACAAGTGCGAAAAGTGGTTTTTCCACACTAATACAAGGGCAAAAGTGGTTTCCTGCACCAACACAAGTGCGAAAAGTGGTTTTTCAACACTAACACAAGTGCGAAAAGTGGTTTTTCAACACTAACACAAGTGCGAAAAGTGGTTTTTCAACACTATCACAAGTGCAAAAAGTGTTTTTTCCACACTACTACAAGTGCAAAAGTGGTTTCCTGCACCAACACAAGTGGTAAAAGTGGTTTTTCAACACTAACACAAGTGCGAAAACTGGTTTTTCAACACTAACACAAGTGCGAAAAGTGGTTTTTCAACAATAACACAAGTGCGAAAAGTGGTTTTTCAACACTAACACAAGTGCGAAAAGTGGTTTTTCAACACTAACACAAGTGCAAAAAGTGGTTTTTCCACACTAATACAAGTGCAAAAGTGGTTTCCTGCACCAGCACAAGTGCGAAAAGTGGTTTTTCAACACTAACACAAGTGCGAAAAGTGGTTTTTCAACACTATCACAAGTGCAAAAAGTGGTTTTTCCACACTAATACAAGTGCAAAAAGTGTTTTTTCCACACTAATACAAGTGCAAAAGTGATTTCCTGCACCAACACAAGTGCGAAAAGTGGTTTTCCACACTAATACAAGTGCAAAAGTGGTTTCCTGCACCAACACAAGTGCGAAAAGTGGTTTTTCAACACTAACACAAGTGCGAAAAGTGGTTTTTCAACATTATCACAAGCGCAAAAAGTGTTTTTTCCACACTAATACAAGTGCAAAAGTGGTTTCCTGCACCAACACAAGTGCGAAAAGTGGTTTTTCAACACTAACACAAGTGCGAAAAGTGGTTTTTCAACACTATCACAAGTGCAAAAAGTGTTTTTTCCACACTAATACAAGTGCAAAAGTGGTTTCCTGCACCAACACAAGTGCGAAAAGTGGATTTTCATCACTAACACAAGTGCGAAAAGTGGTTTTTCAACACTAATACAAGTGCGAAAAGTGGTTTTTCAACACTATCACAAGTGCGAAAAGTGTTTTTTCCACACTAATACAAGTGCAAAAGTGGTTTCCTGCACCAACACAAGTGCGAAAAGTGGTTTTTCAACACTAACACAAATGCGAAAAGTCGTTTTTCAACACTATCACAAGTGCAAAAAGTGTTTTTTCCATACTAATACAAGTGCAAAAGTGGTTTCCTGCACCAACACAAGTGCGAAAAGTGGTTTTTCAACACTAACACAAGTGCGAAAAGTGGTTTTTCAACACTAACACAAGTGCGAAAAGTGGATTTTCAACACTATCACAAGCGCAAAAAGTGTTTTTTCCACACTAATACAAGTGCAAAAGTGGTTTCCTGCACCAACACAAGTGTGAAAAGTGGTTTTTCAACACTAAAACAAGTGCGAAAAGTGGTTTTTCAACATTAACACAAGTGCGAAAAGTGGTTTTTCAACACTATCACAAGTGCAAAAAGTGTTTTTTCCACACTAATACAAGTGCAAAAGTGGTTTCCTGCACCAACACAAGCGCAAAAGGTGGTTTTTCAACACTAACACAAGTGCGAAAAGTGGTTTTTCAACACTAGCACAAGTGTGAAAAGTGGTTTATCAACACTATCACAAGTGCAAAAAGTGTTTTTTCCACAATAATACAAGTGCAAAAGTGGTTTCCTGCACCAACACAAGTGCGAAAAGTAGTTTTTCAACACTAACACAAGTGCGAAAAGTGGTTTTTCAACACTAACACAAGTGCGAAAAGTGGTTTTTCCACACTAATACAAGGGCAAAAGTGGTTTCCTGCACCAACACAAGTGCGAAAAGTGGTTTTTCAACACTAACACAAGTGCGAAAAGTGGTTTTTCAACACTATCACAAGTGCAAAAAGTGTTTTTTCCACACGAATACAAGTGCAAAAGTGGTTTCCTGCACCAACACAAGTGCAAAAGTGGTTTCCTGCACCAACACAAGTGCGAAAAGTGGTTTTTCAACACTAACACAAGTGCGAAAAGTGGTTTTTCAACACTAACACAAGTGCGAAAAGTGGTTTTTCCACACTAATACAAGTGCAAAAGTGGTTTCCTGCACCAACACAAGTGCGAAAAGAGGTTTTTCAACACTAACACAAGTGCGAAAAGTGGTTTTTCAACACTATCACAAGTGCAAAAAGTGTTTTTTCCACACTAATACAAGTGCAAAAGTGGTTTCCTGCACCAACACAAGTGCAAAAAGTGGTTTTTCAACACTAACAGAAGTGCGAAAAGTGGTTTTTCAACACTAACACAAGTGCGAAAAGTGGTTTTTCAACACTAACACAAGTGCAAAAAGTGGTTTTTCCACACTAATACAAGTGGAAAAGTGGTTTCCTGCACCAACACAAGTGCGAAAAGTGGTTTTTCAACACTAACACAAGTGCGAAAAGTGGTTTTTCAACACTAACACAAGTGCGAAAAGTGGTTTTTCAACACTATCACAAGTGCAAAAAGTGTTTTTTCCACACTAATACAAGTGCAAAAGTGGTTTCCTGCACCAACACCAGTGCGAAAAGTGGTTTTTCAACACTAACACAAGTGCGAAAAGTGGTTTTTCAACACTAACACAAGTGCGAAAAGTGGTTTTTCAACACTATCACAAGTGCAAAAAGTGTTTTTTCCACACTACTACAAGTGCAAAAGTGGTTTCCTGCACCAACACAAGTGCGAAAAGTGGTTTTTCAACACTAACACAAGTGCGAAAAGTGGTTTTTCAACACTAACACAAGTGCGAAAAGTGGTTTTTCCACACTAATACAAGTGCAAAAGTGGTTTTCTGCACCAACACAAGTGGGAAAAGTGGTTTTTCAACACTAACACAAGTGCGAAAACTGGTTTTTCAACACTAACACAAGTGCGAAAAGTGGTTTTTCAACAATAACACAAGTGCGAAAAGTGGTTTTTCAACACTATCACAAGTGCAAAAAGTGTTTTTTCCACACTAATACAAGTGCAAAAGTGGTTTCCTGCACCAACACAAGTGCAAAAAGTGGTTTTTCAACACTAACACAAGTGCGAAAAGTGGTTTTTCAACACTAACACAAGTGCGAAAAGTGTTTTTTCCACACTAATACAAGTGCAAAAGTGGTTTCCTGCATCAACACAAGTGCGAAAAGTGGTTTTTCAACACTATCACAAGTGCAAAAAGTGTTTTTTCCACACTAATACAAGTGCAAAAGTGGTTTCCTGCACCAACACAAGTGCGAAAAGTGGTTTTTCAACACTAACACAAGTGCGAAAAGTAGTTTTTCAACACTATCACAAGTGCAAAAAGTGTTTTTTCCATACTAATACAAGTGCAAAAGTGGTTTCCTGCACCAACACAAGTGCGAAAAGTGGTTTTTCAACACTAACACAAGTGCGAAAAGTGGTTTTTCAACACTAACCCAAGTGCGAAAAGTGGATTTTCAACACTATCACAAGCGCAAAAAGTGTTTTTTCCACACTAATACAAGTGCAAAAGTGGTTTCCTGCACCAACACAAGTGTGAAAAGTGGTTTTTCAACACTAAAACAAGTGCGAAAAGTGGTTTTTCAACATTAACACAAGTGCGAAAAGTGGTTTTTCAACACTATCACAAGTGCAAAAAGTGTTTTTTCCACACTAATACAAGTGCAAAAGTGGTTTCCTGCACCAACACAAGCGTGAAAAGTGGTTTTTCAACACTAACACAAGTGCGAAAAGTGGTTTTTCAACACTAACACAAGTGTGAAAAGTGGTTTATCAACACTATCACAAGTGCAAAAGGTGTTTTTTCCACAATAATACAAGTGCAAAAGTGGTTTCCTGCACCAACACAAGTGCGAAAAGTAGTTTTTCAACACTAACACAAGTGCGAAAAGTGGTTTTTCAACACTAACACAAGTGCGAAAAGTGGTTTTTCAACTCTATCACAAGTGCAAAAAGTGTTTTTTCCACACTAATACAAGTGCAAAAGTGGTTTCCTGCACCAACACAAGCGCGAAAAGTGGTTTTTCAACACTAACACAAGTGCGAAAAGTGGTTTTTCAACACTAACACAAGTGTGAAAAGTGGTTTATCAACACTAACACAAGTGCGAAAAGTGGTTTTTCAACACTAACAGAAGTGGGAAAAGTGTTTTTTCCACACTAATACAAGTGCAAAAGTGGTTTCCTGCATCAACACAAGTGCGAAAAGTGGTTTTTCAACACTAACACAAGTGCGAAAAGTGGTTTTTCAACACTAACACAAGTGCGGAAAGTGGTTTTTCAACACTAACACAAGTGCGAAAAGTGGTTTTTCAACACTAACACAAGTGCCAAAAGTGGTTTTTCCACACTATATACAAGTGCAAAAGTGGTTTCCTGCACCAACACAAGTGCGAAAAGTGGTTTTTCAACACTATCACAAGTGCAAAAAGTGTTTTTTCCACACTAATACAAGTGCAAAAGTGGTTTCCTGCACCAACACAAGTGCGAAAAGTGTTTTTTCCACACTAATACAAGTGCAAAAGTGGTTTCCTGCACCAACACAAGTGCGAAAAGTGGTTTTTCAACACTAACACAAGTGCGAAAAGTGGTTTTCAACACTATCACAAGTGCAAAAAGTCTTTTTTCCACACTAATACAAGTGCAAAAGTGGTTTCCTGCACCAACACAAGTGCGAAAAGTGGTTTTTCATCACTAACACAAGTGCGAAAAGTGGTTTTTCAACACTAACAGTGTGCGAAAAGTGGGTTTTCAACACTATCACAAGTGCGAAAAGTGTTTTTTCCACACTAATACAAGTGCAAAAGTGGTTTCCTGCACCAACACAAGTGCGAAAAGAGGTTTTTCAACACTAACACAAGTGCGAAAAGTGGTTTTTCAACACTATCACAAGTGCAAAAAGTGTTTTTTCCACACTAATACAAGTGCAAAAGTGGTTTCCTGCACCAACACAAGTGCAAAAAGTGGTTTTTCAACACTAACAGAAGTGCGAAAAGTGGTTTTTCAACACTAACACAAGTGCGAAAAGTGGTTTTTCAACACTAACACAAGTGCAAAAAGTGGTTTTTCCACACTAATACAAGTGGAAAAGTGGTTTCCTGCACCAACACAAGTGCGAAAAGTGGTTTTTCAACACTAACACAAGTGCGAAAAGTGGTTTTTCAACACTAACACAAGTGCGAAAAGTGGTTTTTCAACACTATCACAAGTGCAAAAAGTGTTTTTTCCACACTAATACAAGTGCAAAAGTGGTTTCCTGCACCAACACCAGTGCGAAAAGTGGTTTTTCAACACTAACACAAGTGCGAAAAGTGGTTTTTCAACACTAACACAAGTGCGAAAAGTGGTTTTTCAACACTATCACAAGTGCAAAAAGTGTTTTTTCCACACTACTACAAGTGCAAAAGTGGTTTCCTGCACCAACACAAGTGCGAAAAGTGGTTTTTCAACACTAACACAAGTGCGAAAAGTGGTTTTTCAACACTAACACAAGTGCGAAAAGTGGTTTTTCCACACTAATACAAGTGCAAAAGTGGTTTCCTGCACCAACACAAGTGCGAAAAGTGGTTTTTCAACACTAACACAGGTGCGAAAAGTGGTTTTTCAACACTAACACAAGTGCGAAAACTGGTTTTTCAACACGAACACAAGTGGGAAAAGTGGTTTTTCAACACTAACACAAGTGCGAAAACTGGTTTTTCAACACTAACACAAGTGCGAAAAGTGGTTTTTCAACACTATCACAAGTGCAAAAAGTGGTTTTTCCACACTATCACAAGTGCAAAAAGTGTTTTTTCCACACTAATACAAGTGCAAAAGTGGTTTCCTGCACCAACACAAGTGCGAAAAGTGGTTTTTCAACACTAACACAGGTGCGAAAAGTGGTTTTTCAACACGAACACAAGTGCGAAAAGTGGTTTATCAACACTATCACAAGTGCAAAAAGTGTTTTTTCCACAATAATACAAGTGCAAAAGTGGTTTCCTGCACCAACACAAGTGCGAAAAGTAGTTTTTCAACACTAACACAAGTGTGAAAAGTGGTTTTTCAACACTAACACAAGTGCGAAAAGTGGTTTTTCCACACTAATACAAGGGCAAAAGTGGTTTCCTGCACCAACACAAGTGCGAAAAGTGGTTTTTCAAAACCAACACAAGTGCGAAAAGTGGTTTTTCAACACTATCACAAGTGCAAAAAGTGTTTTTTCCACACGAATACAAGTGCAAAAGTGGTTTCCTGCACCAACACAAGTGCAAAAGTGGTTTTCCTGCACCAACACAAGTGCGAAAAGTGGTTTTTCAACACTAACACAAGTGCGAAAAGTGGTTTTTCAACACTAACACAAGTGCGAAAAGTGGTTTTCCACACTAATACAAGTGCAAAAGTGGTTTCCTGCACCAACACAAGTGCGAAAAGAGGTTTTTCAACACTAACACAAGTGCGAAAAGTGGTTTTTCAACACTATCACAAGTGCAAAAAGTGTTTTTTCCACACTAATACAAGTGCAAAAGTGGTTTCATGCACCAACACAAGTGCAAAAAGTGGTTTTTCAACACTAACAGAAGTGCGAAAAGTGGTTTTTCAACACTAACACAAGTGCGAAAAGTGGTTTTTCAACACTAACACAAGTGCAAAAAGTGGTTTTTCCACACTAATACAAGAGGAAAAGTGGTTTCCTGCACCAACACAAGTGCGAAAAGTGGTTTTTCAACACTAACACAACTGCGAAAAGTGGTTTTTCAACACTAACACAAGTGCGAAAAGTGGTTTTTCAACACTAACACAAGTGCGAAAAGTGGTTTTTCAACACTATCACAAGTGCAAAAAGTGTTTTTTCCACACTACTACAAGTGCAAAAGTGGTTTCCTGCACCAACACAAGTGCGAAAAGTGGTTTTTCAACACTAACACAAGTGCGAAAAGTGGTTTTTCAACACTAACACAAGTGCGAAAAGTGGTTTTTCCACACTAATACAAGTGCAAAAGTGGTTTTCTGCACCAACACAAGTGGGAAAAGTGGTTTTTCAACACTAACACAAGTGCGAAAAGTGGTTTTTCAACACTAACACAAGTGCGAAAAGTGGTTTTTCAACAATAACACAAGTGCGAAAAGTGGTTTTTCAACACTATCACAAGTGCAAAAAGTGTTTTTTCCACACTAATACAAGTGCAAAAGTGGTTTCCTGCACCAACACAAGTGCGAAAAGTGGTTTTTCAACACTAACACAAGTGCAAAAAGTGGTTTTTCAACACTAACACAAGTGCGAAAAGTAGTTTTTCAACACTATCACAAGTGCAAAAAGTGTTTTTTGCATACTAATACAAGTGCAAAAGTGGTTTCCTGCACCAACACAAGTGCGAAAAGTGGTTTTTCAACACTAACACAAGTGCGAAAAGTGGTTTTTCAACACTAACACAAGTGCGAAAAGTGGATTTTCAACACTATCACAAGCGCAAAAAGTGTTTTTTCCACACTAATACAAGTGCAAAAGTGGTTTCCTGCACCAACACAAGTGTGAAAAGTGGTTTTTCAACACTAAAACAAGTGCGAAAAGTGGTTTTTCAACATTAACACAAGTGCGAAAAGTGGTTTTTCAACACTATCACAAGTGCAAAAAGTGTTTTTTCCACACTAATACAAGTGCAAAAGTGGTTTCCTGCACCAACACAAGCGTGAAAAGTGGTTTTTCAACACTAACACAAGTGCGAAAAGTGGTTTTTCAACACTAACACAAGTGTGAAAAGTGGTTTATCAACACTATCACAAGTGCAAAAAGTGTTTTTTCCACAATAATACAAGTGCAAAAGTGGTTTCCTGCACCAACATAAGTGCGAAAAGTAGTTTTTCAACACTAACACAAGTGCGAAAAGTGGTTTTTCAACACTAACACAAGTGCGAAAAGTGGTTTTTCAACTCTATCACAAGTGCAAAAAGTGTTTTTTCCACACTAATACAAGTGCAAAAGTGGTTTCCTGCACCAACACAAGCGCGAAAAGTGGTTTTTCAACACTAACACAAGTGCGAAAAGTGGTTTTTCAACACTAACACAAGTGTGAAAAGTGGTTTATCAACACTAACACAAGTGCGAAAAGTGGTTTTTCAACACTAACAGAAGTGGGAAAAGTGTTTTTTCCACACTAATACAAGTGCAAAAGTGGTTTCCTGCATCAACACAAGTGCGAAAAGTGGTTTTTCAACACTAACACAAGTGCGAAAAGTGGTTTTTCAACACTAACACAAGTGCGGAAAGTGGTTTTTCAACACTAACACAAGTGCGAAAAGTGGTTTTTCAACACTAACACAAGTGCCAAAAGTGGTTTTTCCACACTATATACAAGTGCAAAAGTGGTTTCCTGCACCAACACAAGTGCGAAAAGTGGTTTTTCAACACTATCACAAGTGCAAAAAGTGTTTTTTCCACACTAATACAAGTGCAAAAGTGGTTTCCTGCACCAACACAAGTGCGAAAAGTGTTTTTTCCACACTAATACAAGTGCAAAAGTGGTTTCCTGCACCAACACAAGTGCGAAAAGTGGTTTTTCAACACTAACACAAGTGCGAAAAGTGGTTTTCAACACTATCACAAGTGCAAAAAGTCTTTTTTCCACACTAATACAAGTGCAAAAGTGGTTTCCTGCACCAACACAAGTGCGAAAAGTGGTTTTTCATCACTAGCACAAGTGCGAAAAGTGGTTTTTCAACACTAACAGTGTGCGAAAAGTGGGTTTTCAACACTATCACAAGTGCGAAAAGTGTTTTTTCCATACTAATACAAGTGCAAAAGTGGTTTCCTGCACCAACACAAGTGCGAAAAGTGGTTTTTCAACACTAACACAAGTGCGAAAAGTGGTTTTTCAACACTATCACAAGTGCAAAAAGTGTTTTTTCCATACGAATACAAGTGCAAAAGTGGTTTCCTGCACCAACACAAGTGCGAAAAGTGGTTTTTCAACACTAACGCAAGTGCGAAACGTGGTTTTTCAACACTAAAACAAGTGCGAAAAGTGGATTTCACCACTATCACAAGCGCAAAAAGTGTTTTTTCCACACTAATACAAGTGCAAAAGTGGTTTCCTGCACCAACACAAGTGTGAAAAGTGGTTCTTCAACACTAAAACAAGTGTGAAAAGTGGTTTTTCAACATTAACACTAGTGCGAAAAGTGGTTTTTCAACACTATCACAAGTTCAAAAAGTGTTTTTTCCACACTAATACAAGTGCAAAAGTGGTTTCCTGCACCAACACAAGCGCGAAAAGTGGTTTTTCAACACTAACACAAGTGCGAAAAGTGGTTTTTCAACACTAACCCAAGTGCGAAAAGTGGATTTTCAACACTATCACAAGCGCAAAAAGTGTTTTTTCCACACTAATACAAGTGCAAAAGTGGTTTCCTGCACCAACACAAGTGTGAAAAGTGGTTTTTCAACACTAAAACAAGTGCGAAAAGTGGTTTTTCAACACTATCACAAGTGCAAAAAGTGTTTTTTCCACACTAATACAAGTGCAAAAGTGGTTTCCTGCACCAACACAAGCGTGAAAAGTGGTTTTTCAACACTAACACAAGTGCGAAAAGTGGTTTTTCAACACTAACACAAGTGTAAAAAGTGGTTTATCAACACTATCACAAGTGCAAAAAGTGTTTTTTCCACAATAATACAAGTGCAAAAGTGGTTTCCTGCACCAACACAAGTGCGAAAAGTAGTTTTTCAACACTAACACAAGTGCGAAAAGTGGTTTTTCAACACTAACACAAGTGCGAAAAGTGGTTTTTCAACTCTATCACAAGTGCAAAAAGTGTTTTTTCCACACTAATACAAGTGCAAAAGTGGTTTCCTGCACCAACACAAGCGCGAAAAGTGGTTTTTCAACACTAACACAAGTGCGAAAAGTGGTTTTTCAACACTAACACAAGTGTGAAAAGTGGTTTATCAACACTAACACAAGTGCGAAAAGTGGTTTTTCAACACTAACAGAAGTGGGAAAAGTGTTTTTTCCACACTAATACAAGTGCAAAAGTGGTTTCCTGCATCAACACAAGTGCGAAAAGTGGTTTTTCAACACGAACACAAGTGCGAAAAGTGGTTTTTCAACACTAACACAAGTGCGGAAAGTGGTTTTTCAACACTAACACAAGTGCGAAAAGTGGTTTTTCAACACTAACACAAGTGCCAAAAGTGGTTTTTCCACACTATATACAAGTGCAAAAGTGGTTTCCTGCACCAACACAAGTGCGAAAAGTGGTTTTTCAACACTATCACAAGTGCAAAAAGTGTTTTTTCCACACTAATACAAGTGCAAAAGTGGTTTCCTGCACCAACACAAGTGCGAAAAGTGTTTTTTCCACACTAATACAAGTGCAAAAGTGGTTTCCTGCACCAACACAAGTGCGAAAAGTGGTTTTTCAACACTAACACAAGTGCGAAAAGTGGTTTTCAACACTATCACAAGTGCAAAAAGTCTTTTTTCCACACTAATACAAGTGCAAAAGTGGTTTCCTGCACCAACACAAGTGCGAAAAGTGGTTTTTCATCACTAACACAAGTGCGAAAAGTGGTTTTTCAACACTAACAGTGTGCGAAAAGTGGGTTTTCAACACTATCACAAGTGCGAAAAGTGTTTTTTCCACACTAATACAAGTGCAAAAGTGGTTTCCTGCACCAACACAAGTGCAAAAAGAGGTTTTTCAACACTAACACAAGTGCGAAAAGTGGTTTTTCAACACTATCACAAGTGCAAAAAGTGTTTTTTCCACACTAATACAAGTGCAAAAGTGGTTTCCTGCACCAACACAAGTGCAAAAAGTGGTTTTTCAACACTAACAGAAGTGCGAAAAGTGGTTTTTCAACACTAACACAAGTGCGAAAAGTGGTTTTTCAACACTAACACAAGTGCAAAAAGTGGTTTTTGCACACTAATACAAGTGGAAAAGTGGTTTCCTGCACCAACACAAGTGCGAAAAGTGGTTTTTCAACACTAACACAAGTGCGAAAAGTGGTTTTTCAACACTAACACAAGTGCGAAAAGTGGTTTTTCAACACTATCACAAGTGCAAAAAGTGTTTTTTCCACACTAATACAAGTGCAAAAGTGGTTTCCTGCACCAACACCAGTGCGAAAAGTGGTTTTTCAACACTAACACGAGTGCGAAAAGTGGTTTTTCAACACTAACACAAGTGCGAAAAGTGGTTTTTCAACACTATCACAAGTGCAAAAAGTGTTTTTTCCACACTACTACAAGTGCAAAAGTGGTTTCCTGCACCAACACAAGTGCGAAAAGTGGTTTTTCAACACTAACACAAGTGCGAAAAGTGGTTTTTCAACACTAACACAAGTGCGAAAAGTGGTTTTTCCACACTAATACAAGTGCAAAAGTGGTTTTCTGCACCAACACAAGTGGGAAAAGTGGTTTTTCAACACTAACACAAGTGCGAAAACTGGTTTTTCAACACTAACACAAGTGCGAAAAGTGGTTTTTCAACAATAACACAAGTGCGAAAAGTGGTTTTTCAACACTATCACAAGTGCAAAAAGTGTTTTTTCCACACTAATACAAGTGCAAAAGTGGTTTCCTGCACCAACACAAGTGCGAAAAGTGGTTTTTCAACACTAACACAAGTGCGAAAAGTGGTTTTTCAACACTAACACAAGTGCGAAAAGTGTTTTTTCCACACTAATACAAGTGCAAAAGTGGTTTCCTGCATCAACACAAGTGCGAAAAGTGGTTTTTCAACACTATCACAAGTGCAAAAAGTGTTTTTTCCACACTAATACAAGTGCAAAAGTGGTTTCCTGGACCAACACAAGTGCGAAAAGTGGTTTTTCAACACTAACACAAGTGCGAAAAGTAGTTTTTCAACACTATCACAAGTGCAAAAAGTGTTTTTTCCATACTAATACAAGTGCAAAAGTGGTTTCCTGCACCAACACAAGTGCGAAAAGTGGTTTTTCAACACTAACACAAGTGCGAAAAGTGGTTTTTCAACACTAACACAAGTGCGAAAAGTGGATTTTCAACACCATCACAAGCGCAAAAAGTGTTTTTTCCACACTAATACAAGTGCAAAAGTGGTTTCCTGCACCAACACAAGTGTGAAAAGTGGTTTTTCAACACTAAAACAAGTGCGAAAAGTGGTTTTTCAACATTAACACAAGTGCGAAAAGTGGTTTTTCAACACTATCACAAGTGCAAAAAGTGTTTTTTCCACACTAATACAAGTGCAAAAGTGGTTTCCTGCACCAACACAAGCGTGAAAAGTGGTTTTTCAACACTAACACAAGTGCGAAAAGTGGTTTTTCAACACTAACACAAGTGTGAAAAGTGGTTTATCAACACTATCACAAGTGCAAAAAGTGTTTTTTCCACAATAATACAAGTGCAAAAGTGGTTTCCTGCACCAACATAAGTGCGAAAAGTAGTTTTTCAACACTAACACAAGTGCGAAAAGTGGTTTTTCAACACTAACACAAGTGCGAAAAGTGGTTTTTCAACTCTATCACAAGTGCAAAAAGTGTTTTTTCCACACTAATACAAGTGCAAAAGTGGTTTCCTGCACCAACACAAGCGCGAAAAGTGGTTTTTCAACACTAACACAAGTGCGAAAAGTGGTTTTTCAACACTAACACAAGTGTGAAAAGTGGTTTATCAACACTAACACAAGTGCGAAAAGTGGTTTTTCAACACTAACAGAAGTGGGAAAAGTGTTTTTTCCACACTAATACAAGTGCAAAAGTGGTTTCCTGCATCAACACAAGTGCGAAAAGTGGTTTTTCAACACTAACACAAGTGCGAAAAGTGGTTTTTCAACACTAACACAAGTGCGGAAAGTGGTTTTTCAACACTAACACAAGTGCGAAAAGTGGTTTTTCAACACTAACACAAGTGCCAAAAGTGGTTTTTCCACACTATATACAAGTGCAAAAGTGGTTTCCTGCACCAACACAAGTGCGAAAAGTGGTTTTTCAACACTATCACAAGTGCAAAAAGTGTTTTTTCCACACTAATACAAGTGCAAAAGTGGTTTCCTGCACCAACACAAGTGCGAAAAGTGTTTTTTCCACACTAATACAAGTGCAAAAGTGGTTTCCTGCACCAACACAAGTGCGAAAAGTGGTTTTTCAACACTAACACAAGTGCGAAAAGTGGTTTTCAACACTATCACAAGTGCAAAAAGTCTTTTTTCCACACTAATAGAAGTGCAAAAGTGGTTTCCTGCACCAACACAAGTGCGAAAAGTGGTTTTTCATCACTAGCACAAGTGCGAAAAGTGGTTTTTCAACACTAACAGTGTGCGAAAAGTGGGTTTTCAACACTATCACAAGTGCGAAAAGTGTTTTTTCCATACTAATACAAGTGCAAAAGTGGTTTCCTGCACCAACACAAGTGCGAAAAGTGGTTTTTCAACACTAACACAAGTGCGAAAAGTGGTTTTTCAACACTATCACAAGTGCAAAAAGTGTTTTTTCCATACGAATACAAGTGCAAAAGTGGTTTCCTGCACCAACACAAGTGCGAAAAGTGGTTTTTCAACACTAACACAAGTGCGAAACGTGGTTTTTCAACACTAAAACAAGTGCGAAAAGTGGATTTCACCACTATCACAAGCGCAAAAAGTGTTTTTTCCACACTAATACAAGTGCAAAAGTGGTTTCCTGCACCAACACAAGTGTGAAAAGTGGTTCTTCAACACTAAAACAAGTGTGAAAAGTGGTTTTTCAACATTAACACTAGTGCGAAAAGTGGTTTTTCAACACTATCACAAGTTCAAAAAGTGTTTTTTCCACACTAATACAAGTGCAAAAGTGGTTTCCTGCACCAACACAAGCGCGAAAAGTGGTTTTTCAACACTAACACAAGTGTGAAAAGTGGTTTTTCAACACTAACACAAGTGCGAAAAGTGGTTTATCAACACTATCACAAGTGCAAAAAGCGTTTTTTCCACAATAATACAAGTGCAAAAGTGGTTTCCTGCACCAACACAACTGCGAAAAGTAGTTTTTCAACACTAACACAAGTGCGAAAAGTGGTTTTTCAACACTAACACAAGTGCGAAAAGTGGTTTTTTCCACACTAATACAAGGGCAAAAGTGGTTTCCTGCACCAACACAAGTGCGAAAAGTGGTTTTTCAACACTAACACAAGTGCGAAAAGTGGTTTTTCAACACTATCACAAGTGCAAAAAGTGTTTTTTCCACACGAATACAAGTGCAAAAGTGGTTTCCTGCACCAACACAAGTGCAAAAGTGGTTTCCTGCACCAACACAAGTGCGAAAAGTGGTTTTTCAACACTAACACAAGTGCGAAAAGTGGTTTTTCAACACTAACACAAGTGCGAAAAGTGGTTTTTCCACACTAATACAAGTGCAAAAGTGGTTTCCTGCACCAACACAAGTGCGAAAAGAGGTTTTTCAACACTAACACAAGTGCGAAAAGTGGTTTTTCAACACTATCACAAGTGCAAAAAGTGTTTTTACCACACTAATACAAGTGCAAAAGTGGTTTCCTGCACCAACACAAGTGCAAAAAGTGGTTTTTCAACACTAACAGAAGTGCGAAAAGTGGTTTTTCAACACTAAAACAAGTGCGAAAAGTGGTTTTTCAACACTAACACAAGTGCAAAAAGTGTTTTTTCCACACTACTACAAGTGCAAAAGTGGTTTCCTGCACCAACACAAGTGCGAAAAGTGGTTTTTCAACACTAACACAAGTGCGAAAAGTGGTTTTTCAACACTAACACAAGTGCGAAAAGTGGTTTTTCAACTCTATCACAAGTGCAAAAAGTGTTTTTTCCACACTAATACAAGTGCAAAAGTGGTTTCCTGCACCAACACAAGCGCGAAAAGTGGTTTTTCAACACTAACACAAGTGCGAAAAGTGGTTTTTCAACACTAACACAAGTGTGAAAAGTGGTTTATCAACACTAACACAAGTGCGAAAAGTGGTTTTTCAACACTAACAGAAGTGGGAAAAGTGTTTTTTCCACACTAATACAAGTGCAAAAGTGGTTTCCTGCATCAACACAAGTGCGAAAAGTGGTTTTTCAACACTAACACAAGTGCGAAAAGTGGTTTTTCAACACTAACACAAGTGCGGAAAGTGGTTTTTCAACACTAACACAAGTGCGAAAAGTGGTTTTTCAACACTAACACAAGTGCCAAAAGTGGTTTTTCCACACTATATACAAGTGCAAAAGTGGTTTCCTGCACCAACACAAGTGCGAAAAGTGGTTTTTCAACACTATCACAAGTGCAAAAAGTGTTTTTTCCACACTAATACAAGTGCAAAAGTGGTTTCCTGCACCAACACAAGTGCGAAAAGTGTTTTTTCCACACTAATACAAGTGCAAAAGTGGTTTCCTGCACCAACACAAGTGCGAAAAGTGGTTTTTCAACACTAACACAAGTGCGAAAAGTGGTTTTCAACACTATCACAAGTGCAAAAAGTCTTTTTTCCACACTAATACAAGTGCAAAAGTGGTTTCCTGCACCAACACAAGTGCGAAAAGTGGTTTTTCATCACTAACACAAGTGCGAAAAGTGGTTTTTCAACACTAACAGTGTGCGAAAAGTGGGTTTTCAACACTATCACAAGTGCGAAAAGTGTTTTTTCCACACTAATACAAGTGCAAAAGTGGTTTCCTGCACCAACACAAGTGCAAAAAGAGGTTTTTCAACACTAACACAAGTGCGAAAAGTGGTTTTTCAACACTATCACAAGTGCAAAAAGTGTTTTTTCCACACTAATACAAGTGCAAAAGTGGTTTCCTGCACCAACACAAGTGCAAAAAGTGGTTTTTCAACACTAACAGAAGTGCGAAAAGTGGTTTTTCAACACTAACACAAGTGCGAAAAGTGGTTTTTCAACACTAACACAAGTGCAAAAAGTGGTTTTTCCACACTAATACAAGTGGAAAAGTGGTTTCCTGCACCAACACAAGTGCGAAAAGTGGTTTTTCAACACTAACACAAGTGCGAAAAGTGGTTTTTCAACACTAACACAAGTGCGAAAAGTGGTTTTTCAACACTATCACAAGTGCAAAAAGTGTTTTTTCCACACTAATACAAGTGCAAAAGTGGTTTCCTGCACCAACACCAGTGCGAAAAGTGGTTTTTCAACACTAACACGAGTGCGAAAAGTGGTTTTTCAACACTAACACAAGTGCGAAAAGTGGTTTTTCAACACTATCACAAGTGCAAAAAGTGTTTTTTCCACACTACTACAAGTGCAAAAGTGGTTTCCTGCACCAACACAAGTGCGAAAAGTGGTTTTTCAACACTAACACAAGTGCGAAAAGTGGTTTTTCAACACTAACACAAGTGCGAAAAGTGGTTTTTCCACACTAATACAAGTGCAAAAGTGGTTTTCTGCACCAACACAAGTGGGAAAAGTGGTTTTTCAACACTAACACAAGTGCGAAAACTGGTTTTTCAACACTAACACAAGTGCGAAAAGTGGTTTTTCAACAATAACACAAGTGCGAAAAGTGGTTTTTCAACACTATCACAAGTGCAAAAAGTGTTTTTTCCACACTAATACAAGTGCAAAAGTGGTTTCCTGCACCAACACAAGTGCGAAAAGTGGTTTTTCAACACTAACACAAGTGCGAAAAGTGGTTTTTCAACACTAACACAAGTGCGAAAAGTGTTTTTTCCACACTAATACAAGTGCAAAAGTGGTTTCCTGCATCAACACAAGTGCGAAAAGTGGTTTTTCAACACTATCACAAGTGCAAAAAGTGTTTTTTCCACACTAATACAAGTGCAAAAGTGGTTTCCTGGACCAACACAAGTGCGAAAAGTGGTTTTTCAACACTAACACAAGTGCGAAAAGTAGTTTTTCAACACTATCACAAGTGCAAAAAGTGTTTTTTCCATACTAATACAAGTGCAAAAGTGGTTTCCTGCACCAACACAAGTGCGAAAAGTGGTTTTTCAACACTAACACAAGTGCGAAAAGTGGTTTTTCAACACTAACACAAGTGCGAAAAGTGGATTTTCAACACTATCACAAGCGCAAAAAGTGTTTTTTCCACACTAATACAAGTGCAAAAGTGGTTTCCTGCACCAACACAAGTGTGAAAAGTGGTTTTTCAACACTAAAACAAGTGCGAAAAGTGGTTTTTCAACATTAACACAAGTGCGAAAAGTGGTTTTTCAACACTATCACAAGTGCAAAAAGTGTTTTTTCCACACTAATACAAGTGCAAAAGTGGTTTCCTGCACCAACACAAGCGTGAAAAGTGGTTTTTCAACACTAACACAAGTGCGAAAAGTGGTTTTTCAACACTAACACAAGTGTGAAAAGTGGTTTATCAACACTATCACAAGTGCAAAAAGTGTTTTTTCCACAATAATACAAGTGCAAAAGTGGTTTCCTGCACCAACATAAGTGCGAAAAGTAGTTTTTCAACACTAACACAAGTGCGAAAAGTGGTTTTTCAACACTAACACAAGTGCGAAAAGTGGTTTTTCAACTCTATCACAAGTGCAAAAAGTGTTTTTTCCACACTAATACAAGTGCAAAAGTGGTTTCCTGCACCAACACAAGCGCGAAAAGTGGTTTTTCAACACTAACACAAGTGCGAAAAGTGGTTTTTCAACACTAACACAAGTGTGAAAAGTGGTTTATCAACACTAACACAAGTGCGAAAAGTGGTTTTTCAACACTAACAGAAGTGGGAAAAGTGTTTTTTCCACACTAATACAAGTGCAAAAGTGGTTTCCTGCATCAACACAAGTGCGAAAAGTGGTTTTTCAACACTAACACAAGTGCGAAAAGTGGTTTTTCAACACTAACACAAGTGCGGAAAGTGGTTTTTCAACACTAACACAAGTGCGAAAAGTGGTTTTTCAACACTAACACAAGTGCCAAAAGTGGTTTTTCCACACTATATACAAGTGCAAAAGTGGTTTCCTGCACCAACACAAGTGCGAAAAGTGGTTTTTCAACACTATCACAAGTGCAAAAAGTGTTTTTTCCACACTAATACAAGTGCAAAAGTGGTTTCCTGCACCAACACAAGTGCGAAAAGTGTTTTTTCCACACTAATACAAGTGCAAAAGTGGTTTCCTGCACCAACACAAGTGCGAAAAGTGGTTTTTCAACACTAACACAAGTGCGAAAAGTGGTTTTCAACACTATCACAAGTGCAAAAAGTCTTTTTTCCACACTAATAGAAGTGCAAAAGTGGTTTCCTGCACCAACACAAGTGCGAAAAGTGGTTTTTCATCACTAGCACAAGTGCGAAAAGTGGTTTTTCAACACTAACAGTGTGCGAAAAGTGGGTTTTCAACACTATCACAAGTGCGAAAAGTGTTTTTTCCATACTAATACAAGTGCAAAAGTGGTTTCCTGCACCAACACAAGTGCGAAAAGTGGTTTTTCAACACTAACACAAGTGCGAAAAGTGGTTTTTCAACACTATCACAAGTGCAAAAAGTGTTTTTTCCATACGAATACAAGTGCAAAAGTGGTTTCCTGCACCAACACAAGTGCGAAAAGTGGTTTTTCAACACTAACACAAGTGCGAAACGTGGTTTTTCAACACTAAAACAAGTGCGAAAAGTGGATTTCACCACTATCACAAGCGCAAAAAGTGTTTTTTCCACACTAATACAAGTGCAAAAGTGGTTTCCTGCACCAACACAAGTGTGAAAAGTGGTTCTTCAACACTAAAACAAGTGTGAAAAGTGGTTTTTCAACATTAACACTAGTGCGAAAAGTGGTTTTTCAACACTATCACAAGTTCAAAAAGTGTTTTTTCCACACTAATACAAGTGCAAAAGTGGTTTCCTGCACCAACACAAGCGCGAAAAGTGGTTTTTCAACACTAACACAAGTGCGAAAAGTGGTTTTTCAACACTAACCCAAGTGCGAAAAGTGGATTTTCAACACTATCACAAGCGCAAAAAGTGTTTTTTCCACACTAATACAAGTGCAAAAGTGGTTTCCTGCACCAACACAAGTGTGAAAAGTGGTTTTTCAACACTAAAACAAGTGCGAAAAGTGGTTTTTCAACACTATCACAAGTGCAAAAAGTGTTTTTTCCACACTAATACAAGTGCAAAAGTGGTTTCCTGCACCAACACAAGCGTGAAAAGTGGTTTTTCAACACTAACACAAGTGCGAAAAGTGGTTTTTCAACACTAACACAAGTGTAAAAAGTGGTTTATCAACACTATCACAAGTGCAAAAAGTGTTTTTTCCACAATAATACAAGTGCAAAAGTGGTTTCCTGCACCAACACAAGTGCGAAAAGTAGTTTTTCAACACTAACACAAGTGCGAAAAGTGGTTTTTCAACACTAACACAAGTGCGAAAAGTGGTTTTTCAACTCTATCACAAGTGCAAAAAGTGTTTTTTCCACACTAATACAAGTGCAAAAGTGGTTTCCTGCACCAACACAAGCGCGAAAAGTGGTTTTTCAACACTAACACAAGTGCGAAAAGTGGTTTTTCAACACTAACACAAGTGTGAAAAGTGGTTTATCAACACTAACACAAGTGCGAAAAGTGGTTTTTCAACACTAACAGAAGTGGGAAAAGTGTTTTTTCCACACTAATACAAGTGCAAAAGTGGTTTCCTGCATCAACACAAGTGCGAAAAGTGGTTTTTCAACACGAACACAAGTGCGAAAAGTGGTTTTTCAACACTAACACAAGTGCGGAAAGTGGTTTTTCAACACTAACACAAGTGCGAAAAGTGGTTTTTCAACACTAACACAAGTGCCAAAAGTGGTTTTTCCACACTATATACAAGTGCAAAAGTGGTTTCCTGCACCAACACAAGTGCGAAAAGTGGTTTTTCAACACTATCACAAGTGCAAAAAGTGTTTTTTCCACACTAATACAAGTGCAAAAGTGGTTTCCTGCACCAACACAAGTGCGAAAAGTGTTTTTTCCACACTAATACAAGTGCAAAAGTGGTTTCCTGCACCAACACAAGTGCGAAAAGTGGTTTTTCAACACTAACACAAGTGCGAAAAGTGGTTTTCAACACTATCACAAGTGCAAAAAGTCTTTTTTCCACACTAATACAAGTGCAAAAGTGGTTTCCTGCACCAACACAAGTGCGAAAAGTGGTTTTTCATCACTAACACAAGTGCGAAAAGTGGTTTTTCAACACTAACAGTGTGCGAAAAGTGGGTTTTCAACACTATCACAAGTGCGAAAAGTGTTTTTTCCACACTAATACAAGTGCAAAAGTGGTTTCCTGCACCAACACAAGTGCAAAAAGAGGTTTTTCAACACTAACACAAGTGCGAAAAGTGGTTTTTCAACACTATCACAAGTGCAAAAAGTGTTTTTTCCACACTAATACAAGTGCAAAAGTGGTTTCCTGCACCAACACAAGTGCAAAAAGTGGTTTTTCAACACTAACAGAAGTGCGAAAAGTGGTTTTTCAACACTAACACAAGTGCGAAAAGTGGTTTTTCAACACTAACACAAGTGCAAAAAGTGGTTTTTGCACACTAATACAAGTGGAAAAGTGGTTTCCTGCACCAACACAAGTGCGAAAAGTGGTTTTTCAACACTAACACAAGTGCGAAAAGTGGTTTTTCAACACTAACACAAGTGCGAAAAGTGGTTTTTCAACACTATCACAAGTGCAAAAAGTGTTTTTTCCACACTAATACAAGTGCAAAAGTGGTTTCCTGCACCAACACCAGTGCGAAAAGTGGTTTTTCAACACTAACACGAGTGCGAAAAGTGGTTTTTCAACACTAACACAAGTGCGAAAAGTGGTTTTTCAACACTATCACAAGTGCAAAAAGTGTTTTTTCCACACTACTACAAGTGCAAAAGTGGTTTCCTGCACCAACACAAGTGCGAAAAGTGGTTTTTCAACACTAACACAAGTGCGAAAAGTGGTTTTTCAACACTAACACAAGTGCGAAAAGTGGTTTTTCCACACTAATACAAGTGCAAAAGTGGTTTTCTGCACCAACACAAGTGGGAAAAGTGGTTTTTCAACACTAACACAAGTGCGAAAACTGGTTTTTCAACACTAACACAAGTGCGAAAAGTGGTTTTTCAACAATAACACAAGTGCGAAAAGTGGTTTTTCAACACTATCACAAGTGCAAAAAGTGTTTTTTCCACACTAATACAAGTGCAAAAGTGGTTTCCTGCACCAACACAAGTGCGAAAAGTGGTTTTTCAACACTAACACAAGTGCGAAAAGTGGTTTTTCAACACTAACACAAGTGCGAAAAGTGTTTTTTCCACACTAATACAAGTGCAAAAGTGGTTTCCTGCATCAACACAAGTGCGAAAAGTGGTTTTTCAACACTATCACAAGTGCAAAAAGTGTTTTTTCCACACTAATACAAGTGCAAAAGTGGTTTCCTGGACCAACACAAGTGCGAAAAGTGGTTTTTCAACACTAACACAAGTGCGAAAAGTAGTTTTTCAACACTATCACAAGTGCAAAAAGTGTTTTTTCCATACTAATACAAGTGCAAAAGTGGTTTCCTGCACCAACACAAGTGCGAAAAGTGGTTTTTCAACACTAACACAAGTGCGAAAAGTGGTTTTTCAACACTAACACAAGTGCGAAAAGTGGATTTTCAACACTATCACAAGCGCAAAAAGTGTTTTTTCCACACTAATACAAGTGCAAAAGTGGTTTCCTGCACCAACACAAGTGTGAAAAGTGGTTTTTCAACACTAAAACAAGTGCGAAAAGTGGTTTTTCAACATTAACACAAGTGCGAAAAGTGGTTTTTCAACACTATCACAAGTGCAAAAAGTGTTTTTTCCACACTAATACAAGTGCAAAAGTGGTTTCCTGCACCAACACAAGCGTGAAAAGTGGTTTTTCAACACTAACACAAGTGCGAAAAGTGGTTTTTCAACACTAACACAAGTGCGAAAAGTGGTTTTTCAACACTAACACAAGTGTGAAAAGTGGTTTTTCCACAATAACACAAGTGCGAAAAGTGGTTTTTCAACACTAACAGAAGTGGGAAAAGTGTTTTTTCCACACTAATACAAGTGCAAAAGTGGTTTCCTGCATCAACACAAGTGCGAAAAGTGGTTTTTCAACACTAACACAAGTGCGAAAAGTGGTTTTTCAACACTAACACAAGTGCGGAAAGTGGTTTTTCAACACTAACACAAGTGCGAAAAGTGGTTTTTCAACACTAACACAAGTGCCAAAAGTGGTTTTTCCACACTATATACAAGTGCAAAAGTGGTTTCCTGCACCAACACAAGTGCGAAAAGTGGTTTTTCAACACTATCACAAGTGCAAAAAGTGTTTTTTCCACACTAATACAAGTGCAAAAGTGGTTTCCTGCACCAACACAAGTGCGAAAAGTGTTTTTTCCACACTAATACAAGTGCAAAAGTGGTTTCCTGCACCAACACAAGTGCGAAAAGTGGTTTTTCAACACTAACACAAGTGCGAAAAGTGGTTTTCAACACTATCACAAGTGCAAAAAGTCTTTTTTCCACACTAATAGAAGTGCAAAAGTGGTTTCCTGCACCAACACAAGTGCGAAAAGTGGTTTTTCATCACTAGCACAAGTGCGAAAAGTGGTTTTTCAACACTAACAGTGTGCGAAAAGTGGGTTTTCAACACTATCACAAGTGCGAAAAGTGTTTTTTCCATACTAATACAAGTGCAAAAGTGGTTTCCTGCACCAACACAAGTGCGAAAAGTGGTTTTTCAACACTAACACAAGTGCGAAAAGTGGTTTTTCAACACTATCACAAGTGCAAAAAGTGTTTTTTCCATACGAATACAAGTGCAAAAGTGGTTTCCTGCACCAACACAAGTGCGAAAAGTGGTTTTTCAACACTAACACAAGTGCGAAACGTGGTTTTTCAACACTAAAACAAGTGCGAAAAGTGGATTTCACCACTATCACAAGCGCAAAAAGTGTTTTTTCCACACTAATACAAGTGCAAAAGTGGTTTCCTGCACCAACACAAGTGTGAAAAGTGGTTCTTCAACACTAAAACAAGTGTGAAAAGTGGTTTTTCAACATTAACACTAGTGCGAAAAGTGGTTTTTCAACACTATCACAAGTTCAAAAAGTGTTTTTTCCACACTAATACAAGTGCAAAAGTGGTTTCCTGCACCAACACAAGCGCGAAAAGTGGTTTTTCAACACTAACACAAGTGTGAAAAGTGGTTTTTCAACACTAACACAAGTGCGAAAAGTGGTTTATCAACACTATCACAAGTGCAAAAAGCGTTTTTTCCACAATAATACAAGTGCAAAAGTGGTTTCCTGCACCAACACAACTGCGAAAAGTAGTTTTTCAACACTAACACAAGTGCGAAAAGTGGTTTTTCAACACTAACACAAGTGCGAAAAGTGGTTTTTTCCACACTAATACAAGGGCAAAAGTGGTTTCCTGCACCAACACAAGTGCGAAAAGTGGTTTTTCAACACTAACACAAGTGCGAAAAGTGGTTTTTCAACACTATCACAAGTGCAAAAAGTGTTTTTTCCACACGAATACAAGTGCAAAAGTGGTTTCCTGCACCAACACAAGTGCAAAAGTGGTTTCCTGCACCAACACAAGTGCGAAAAGTGGTTTTTCAACACTAACACAAGTGCGAAAAGTGGTTTTTCAACACTAACACAAGTGCGAAAAGTGGTTTTTCCACACTAATACAAGTGCAAAAGTGGTTTCCTGCACCAACACAAGTGCGAAAAGAGGTTTTTCAACACTAACACAAGTGCGAAAAGTGGTTTTTCAACACTATCACAAGTGCAAAAAGTGTTTTTACCACACTAATACAAGTGCAAAAGTGGTTTCCTGCACCAACACAAGTGCAAAAAGTGGTTTTTCAACACTAACAGAAGTGCGAAAAGTGGTTTTTCAACACTAAAACAAGTGCGAAAAGTGGTTTTTCAACACTAACACAAGTGCAAAAAGTGTTT
The DNA here is from genome assembly GCF_964187855.1 of Myxine glutinosa. Lineage (NCBI taxonomy): Eukaryota > Metazoa > Chordata > Myxini > Myxiniformes > Myxinidae > Myxine > Myxine glutinosa. The sequence goes on from NW_027616970.1 coordinate 69,777, forward strand.
TTTCCACACTACTACAAGTGCAAAAGTGGTTTCCTGCACCAACACAAGTGCGAAAAGTGGTTTTTCAACACTAACACAAGTGCGAAAAGTGGTTTTTCAACACTAACACAAGTGCGAAAAGTGGTTTTTCAACTCTATCACAAGTGCAAAAAGTGTTTTTTCCACACTAATACAAGTGCAAAAGTGGTTTCCTGCACCAACACAAGCGCGAAAAGTGGTTTTTCAACACTAACACAAGTGCGAAAAGTGGTTTTTCAACACTAACACAAGTGTGAAAAGTGGTTTATCAACACTAACACAAGTGCGAAAAGTGGTTTTTCAACACTAACAGAAGTGGGAAAAGTGTTTTTTCCACACTAATACAAGTGCAAAAGTGGTTTCCTGCATCAACACAAGTGCGAAAAGTGGTTTTTCAACACTAACACAAGTGCGAAAAGTGGTTTTTCAACACTAACACAAGTGCGGAAAGTGGTTTTTCAACACTAACACAAGTGCCAAAAGTGGTTTTTCCACACTATATACAAGTGCAAAAGTGGTTTCCTGCACCAACACAAGTGCGAAAAGTGGTTTTTCAACACTATCACAAGTGCAAAAAGTGTTTTTTCCACACTAATACAAGTGCAAAAGTGGTTTCCTGCACCAACACAAGTGCGAAAAGTGTTTTTTCCACACTAATACAAGTGCAAAAGTGGTTTCCTGCACCAACACAAGTGCGAAAAGTGGTTTTTCAACACTAACACAAGTGCGAAAAGTGGTTTTCAACACTATCACAAGTGCAAAAAGTCTTTTTTCCACACTAATACAAGTGCAAAAGTGGTTTCCTGCACCAACACAAGTGCGAAAAGTGGTTTTTCATCACTAACACAAGTGCGAAAAGTGGTTTTTCAACACTAACAGTGTGCGAAAAGTGGGTTTTCAACACTATCACAAGTGCGAAAAGTGTTTTTTCCACACTAATACAAGTGCAAAAGTGGTTTCCTGCACCAACACAAGTGCAAAAAGAGGTTTTTCAACACTAACACAAGTGCGAAAAGTGGTTTTTCAACACTATCACAAGTGCAAAAAGTGTTTTTTCCACACTAATACAAGTGCAAAAGTGGTTTCCTGCACCAACACAAGTGCAAAAAGTGGTTTTTCAACACTAACAGAAGTGCGAAAAGTGGTTTTTCAACACTAACACAAGTGCGAAAAGTGGTTTTTCAACACTAACACAAGTGCAAAAAGTGGTTTTTGCACACTAATACAAGTGGAAAAGTGGTTTCCTGCACCAACACAAGTGCGAAAAGTGGTTTTTCAACACTAACACAAGTGCGAAAAGTGGTTTTTCAACACTAACACAAGTGCGAAAAGTGGTTTTTCAACACTATCACAAGTGCAAAAAGTGTTTTTTCCACACTAATACAAGTGCAAAAGTGGTTTCCTGCACCAACACCAGTGCGAAAAGTGGTTTTTCAACACTAACACGAGTGCGAAAAGTGGTTTTTCAACACTAACACAAGTGCGAAAAGTGGTTTTTCAACACTATCACAAGTGCAAAAAGTGTTTTTTCCACACTACTACAAGTGCAAAAGTGGTTTCCTGCACCAACACAAGTGCGAAAAGTGGTTTTTCAACACTAACACAAGTGCGAAAAGTGGTTTTTCAACACTAACACAAGTGCGAAAAGTGGTTTTTCCACACTAATACAAGTGCAAAAGTGGTTTTCTGCACCAACACAAGTGGGAAAAGTGGTTTTTCAACACTAACACAAGTGCGAAAACTGGTTTTTCAACACTAACACAAGTGCGAAAAGTGGTTTTTCAACAATAACACAAGTGCGAAAAGTGGTTTTTCAACACTATCACAAGTGCAAAAAGTGTTTTTTCCACACTAATACAAGTGCAAAAGTGGTTTCCTGCACCAACACAAGTGCGAAAAGTGGTTTTTCAACACTAACACAAGTGCGAAAAGTGGTTTTTCAACACTAACACAAGTGCGAAAAGTGTTTTTTCCACACTAATACAAGTGCAAAAGTGGTTTCCTGCATCAACACAAGTGCGAAAAGTGGTTTTTCAACACTATCACAAGTGCAAAAAGTGTTTTTTCCACACTAATACAAGTGCAAAAGTGGTTTCCTGGACCAACACAAGTGCGAAAAGTGGTTTTTCAACACTAACACAAGTGCGAAAAGTAGTTTTTCAACACTATCACAAGTGCAAAAAGTGTTTTTTCCATACTAATACAAGTGCAAAAGTGGTTTCCTGCACCAACACAAGTGCGAAAAGTGGTTTTTCAACACTAACACAAGTGCGAAAAGTGGTTTTTCAACACTAACACAAGTGCGAAAAGTGGATTTTCAACACTATCACAAGCGCAAAAAGTGTTTTTTCCACACTAATACAAGTGCAAAAGTGGTTTCCTGCACCAACACAAGTGTGAAAAGTGGTTTTTCAACACTAAAACAAGTGCGAAAAGTGGTTTTTCAACATTAACACAAGTGCGAAAAGTGGTTTTTCAACACTATCACAAGTGCAAAAAGTGTTTTTTCCACACTAATACAAGTGCAAAAGTGGTTTCCTGCACCAACACAAGCGTGAAAAGTGGTTTTTCAACACTAACACAAGTGCGAAAAGTGGTTTTTCAACACTAACACAAGTGCGAAAAGTGGTTTTTCAACACTAACACAAGTGTGAAAAGTGGTTTTTCCACAATAACACAAGTGCGAAAAGTGGTTTTTCAACACTAACAGAAGTGGGAAAAGTGTTTTTTCCACACTAATACAAGTGCAAAAGTGGTTTCCTGCATCAACACAAGTGCGAAAAGTGGTTTTTCAACACTAACACAAGTGCGAAAAGTGGTTTTTCAACACTAACACAAGTGCGGAAAGTGGTTTTTCAACACTAACACAAGTGCGAAAAGTGGTTTTTCAACACTAACACAAGTGCCAAAAGTGGTTTTTCCACACTATATACAAGTGCAAAAGTGGTTTCCTGCACCAACACAAGTGCGAAAAGTGGTTTTTCAACACTATCACAAGTGCAAAAAGTGTTTTTTCCACACTAATACAAGTGCAAAAGTGGTTTCCTGCACCAACACAAGTGCGAAAAGTGTTTTTTCCACACTAATACAAGTGCAAAAGTGGTTTCCTGCACCAACACAAGTGCGAAAAGTGGTTTTTCAACACTAACACAAGTGCGAAAAGTGGTTTTCAACACTATCACAAGTGCAAAAAGTCTTTTTTCCACACTAATAGAAGTGCAAAAGTGGTTTCCTGCACCAACACAAGTGCGAAAAGTGGTTTTTCATCACTAGCACAAGTGCGAAAAGTGGTTTTTCAACACTAACAGTGTGCGAAAAGTGGGTTTTCAACACTATCACAAGTGCGAAAAGTGTTTTTTCCATACTAATACAAGTGCAAAAGTGGTTTCCTGCACCAACACAAGTGCGAAAAGTGGTTTTTCAACACTAACACAAGTGCGAAAAGTGGTTTTTCAACACTATCACAAGTGCAAAAAGTGTTTTTTCCATACGAATACAAGTGCAAAAGTGGTTTCCTGCACCAACACAAGTGCGAAAAGTGGTTTTTCAACACTAACACAAGTGCGAAACGTGGTTTTTCAACACTAAAACAAGTGCGAAAAGTGGATTTCACCACTATCACAAGCGCAAAAAGTGTTTTTTCCACACTAATACAAGTGCAAAAGTGGTTTCCTGCACCAACACAAGTGTGAAAAGTGGTTCTTCAACACTAAAACAAGTGTGAAAAGTGGTTTTTCAACATTAACACTAGTGCGAAAAGTGGTTTTTCAACACTATCACAAGTTCAAAAAGTGTTTTTTCCACACTAATACAAGTGCAAAAGTGGTTTCCTGCACCAACACAAGCGCGAAAAGTGGTTTTTCAACACTAACACAAGTGTGAAAAGTGGTTTTTCAACACTAACACAAGTGCGAAAAGTGGTTTATCAACACTATCACAAGTGCAAAAAGCGTTTTTTCCACAATAATACAAGTGCAAAAGTGGTTTCCTGCACCAACACAACTGCGAAAAGTAGTTTTTCAACACTAACACAAGTGCGAAAAGTGGTTTTTCAACACTAACACAAGTGCGAAAAGTGGTTTTTTCCACACTAATACAAGGGCAAAAGTGGTTTCCTGCACCAACACAAGTGCGAAAAGTGGTTTTTCAACACTAACACAAGTGCGAAAAGTGGTTTTTCAACACTATCACAAGTGCAAAAAGTGTTTTTTCCACACGAATACAAGTGCAAAAGTGGTTTCCTGCACCAACACAAGTGCAAAAGTGGTTTCCTGCACCAACACAAGTGCGAAAAGTGGTTTTTCAACACTAACACAAGTGCGAAAAGTGGTTTTTCAACACTAACACAAGTGCGAAAAGTGGTTTTTCCACACTAATACAAGTGCAAAAGTGGTTTCCTGCACCAACACAAGTGCGAAAAGAGGTTTTTCAACACTAACACAAGTGCGAAAAGTGGTTTTTCAACACTATCACAAGTGCAAAAAGTGTTTTTACCACACTAATACAAGTGCAAAAGTGGTTTCCTGCACCAACACAAGTGCAAAAAGTGGTTTTTCAACACTAACAGAAGTGCGAAAAGTGGTTTTTCAACACTAAAACAAGTGCGAAAAGTGGTTTTTCAACACTAACACAAGTGCAAAAAGTGTTTTTTCCACACTACTACAAGTGCAAAAGTGGTTTCCTGCACCAACACAAGTGCGAAAAGTGGTTTTTCAACACTAACACAAGTGCGAAAAGTGGTTTTTCAACACTAACACAAGTGCGAAAAGTGGTTTTTCAACTCTATCACAAGTGCAAAAAGTGTTTTTTCCACACTAATACAAGTGCAAAAGTGGTTTCCTGCACCAACACAAGCGCGAAAAGTGGTTTTTCAACACTAACACAAGTGCGAAAAGTGGTTTTTCAACACTAACACAAGTGTGAAAAGTGGTTTATCAACACTAACACAAGTGCGAAAAGTGGTTTTTCAACACTAACAGAAGTGGGAAAAGTGTTTTTTCCACACTAATACAAGTGCAAAAGTGGTTTCCTGCATCAACACAAGTGCGAAAAGTGGTTTTTCAACACTAACACAAGTGCGAAAAGTGGTTTTTCAACACTAACACAAGTGCGGAAAGTGGTTTTTCAACACTAACACAAGTGCGAAAAGTGGTTTTTCAACACTAACACAAGTGCCAAAAGTGGTTTTTCCACACTATATACAAGTGCAAAAGTGGTTTCCTGCACCAACACAAGTGCGAAAAGTGGTTTTTCAACACTATCACAAGTGCAAAAAGTGTTTTTTCCACACTAATACAAGTGCAAAAGTGGTTTCCTGCACCAACACAAGTGCGAAAAGTGTTTTTTCCACACTAATACAAGTGCAAAAGTGGTTTCCTGCACCAACACAAGTGCGAAAAGTGGTTTTTCAACACTAACACAAGTGCGAAAAGTGGTTTTCAACACTATCACAAGTGCAAAAAGTCTTTTTTCCACACTAATACAAGTGCAAAAGTGGTTTCCTGCACCAACACAAGTGCGAAAAGTGGTTTTTCATCACTAACACAAGTGCGAAAAGTGGTTTTTCAACACTAACAGTGTGCGAAAAGTGGGTTTTCAACACTATCACAAGTGCGAAAAGTGTTTTTTCCACACTAATACAAGTGCAAAAGTGGTTTCCTGCACCAACACAAGTGCAAAAAGAGGTTTTTCAACACTAACACAAGTGCGAAAAGTGGTTTTTCAACACTATCACAAGTGCAAAAAGTGTTTTTTCCACACTAATACAAGTGCAAAAGTGGTTTCCTGCACCAACACAAGTGCAAAAAGTGGTTTTTCAACACTAACAGAAGTGCGAAAAGTGGTTTTTCAACACTAACACAAGTGCGAAAAGTGGTTTTTCAACACTAACACAAGTGCAAAAAGTGGTTTTTCCACACTAATACAAGTGGAAAAGTGGTTTCCTGCACCAACACAAGTGCGAAAAGTGGTTTTTCAACACTAACACAAGTGCGAAAAGTGGTTTTTCAACACTAACACAAGTGCGAAAAGTGGTTTTTCAACACTATCACAAGTGCAAAAAGTGTTTTTTCCACACTAATACAAGTGCAAAAGTGGTTTCCTGCACCAACACCAGTGCGAAAAGTGGTTTTTCAACACTAACACGAGTGCGAAAAGTGGTTTTTCAACACTAACACAAGTGCGAAAAGTGGTTTTTCAACACTATCACAAGTGCAAAAAGTGTTTTTTCCACACTACTACAAGTGCAAAAGTGGTTTCCTGCACCAACACAAGTGCGAAAAGTGGTTTTTCAACACTAACACAAGTGCGAAAAGTGGTTTTTCAACACTAACACAAGTGCGAAAAGTGGTTTTTCCACACTAATACAAGTGCAAAAGTGGTTTTCTGCACCAACACAAGTGGGAAAAGTGGTTTTTCAACACTAACACAAGTGCGAAAACTGGTTTTTCAACACTAACACAAGTGCGAAAAGTGGTTTTTCAACAATAACACAAGTGCGAAAAGTGGTTTTTCAACACTATCACAAGTGCAAAAAGTGTTTTTTCCACACTAATACAAGTGCAAAAGTGGTTTCCTGCACCAACACAAGTGCGAAAAGTGGTTTTTCAACACTAACACAAGTGCGAAAAGTGGTTTTTCAACACTAACACAAGTGCGAAAAGTGTTTTTTCCACACTAATACAAGTGCAAAAGTGGTTTCCTGCATCAACACAAGTGCGAAAAGTGGTTTTTCAACACTATCACAAGTGCAAAAAGTGTTTTTTCCACACTAATACAAGTGCAAAAGTGGTTTCCTGGACCAACACAAGTGCGAAAAGTGGTTTTTCAACACTAACACAAGTGCGAAAAGTAGTTTTTCAACACTATCACAAGTGCAAAAAGTGTTTTTTCCATACTAATACAAGTGCAAAAGTGGTTTCCTGCACCAACACAAGTGCGAAAAGTGGTTTTTCAACACTAACACAAGTGCGAAAAGTGGTTTTTCAACACTAACACAAGTGCGAAAAGTGGATTTTCAACACTATCACAAGCGCAAAAAGTGTTTTTTCCACACTAATACAAGTGCAAAAGTGGTTTCCTGCACCAACACAAGTGTGAAAAGTGGTTTTTCAACACTAAAACAAGTGCGAAAAGTGGTTTTTCAACATTAACACAAGTGCGAAAAGTGGTTTTTCAACACTATCACAAGTGCAAAAAGTGTTTTTTCCACACTAATACAAGTGCAAAAGTGGTTTCCTGCACCAACACAAGCGTGAAAAGTGGTTTTTCAACACTAACACAAGTGCGAAAAGTGGTTTTTCAACACTAACACAAGTGTGAAAAGTGGTTTATCAACACTATCACAAGTGCAAAAAGTGTTTTTTCCACAATAATACAAGTGCAAAAGTGGTTTCCTGCACCAACATAAGTGCGAAAAGTAGTTTTTCAACACTAACACAAGTGCGAAAAGTGGTTTTTCAACACTAACACAAGTGCGAAAAGTGGTTTTTCAACTCTATCACAAGTGCAAAAAGTGTTTTTTCCACACTAATACAAGTGCAAAAGTGGTTTCCTGCACCAACACAAGCGCGAAAAGTGGTTTTTCAACACTAACACAAGTGCGAAAAGTGGTTTTTCAACACTAACACAAGTGTGAAAAGTGGTTTATCAACACTAACACAAGTGCGAAAAGTGGTTTTTCAACACTAACAGAAGTGGGAAAAGTGTTTTTTCCACACTAATACAAGTGCAAAAGTGGTTTCCTGCATCAACACAAGTGCGAAAAGTGGTTTTTCAACACTAACACAAGTGCGAAAAGTGGTTTTTCAACACTAACACAAGTGCGGAAAGTGGTTTTTCAACACTAACACAAGTGCGAAAAGTGGTTTTTCAACACTAACACAAGTGCTAAAAGTGGTTTTTCCACACTATATACAAGTGCAAAAGTGGTTTCCTGCACCAACACAAGTGCGAAAAGTGGTTTTTCAACACTATCACAAGTGCAAAAAGTGTTTTTTCCACACTAATACAAGTGCAAAAGTGGTTTCCTGCACCAACACAAGTGCGAAAAGTGTTTTTTCCACACTAATACAAGTGCAAAAGTGGTTTCCTGCACCAACACACGTGCGAAAAGTGGTTTTTCAACACTAACACAAGTGCGAAAAGTGGTTTTCAACACTATCACAAGTGCAAAAAGTCTTTTTTCCACACTAATAGAAGTGCAAAAGTGGTTTCCTGCACCAACACAAGTGCGAAAAGTGGTTTTTCATCACTAGCACAAGTGCGAAAAGTGGTTTTTCAACACTAACAGTGTGCGAAAAGTGGGTTTTCAACACTATCACAAGTGCGAAAAGTGTTTTTTCCATACTAATACAAGTGCAAAAGTGGTTTCCTGCACCAACACAAGTGCGAAAAGTGGTTTTTCAACACTAACACAAGTGCGAAAAGTGGTTTTTCAACACTATCACAAGTGCAAAAAGTGTTTTTTCCATACGAATACAAGTGCAAAAGTGGTTTCCTGCACCAACACAAGTGCGAAAAGTGGTTTTTCAACACTAACACAAGTGCGAAACGTGGTTTTTCAACACTAAAACAAGTGCGAAAAGTGGATTTCACCACTATCACAAGCGCAAAAAGTGTTTTTTCCACACTAATACAAGTGCAAAAGTGGTTTCCTGCACCAACACAAGTGTGAAAAGTGGTTCTTCAACACTAAAACAAGTGTGAAAAGTGGTTTTTCAACATTAACACTAGTGCGAAAAGTGGTTTTTCAACACTATCACAAGTTCAAAAAGTGTTTTTTCCACACTAATACAAGTGCAAAAGTGGTTTCCTGCACCAACACAAGCGCGAAAAGTGGTTTTTCAACACTAACACAAGTGTGAAAAGTGGTTTTTCAACACTAACACAAGTGCGAAAAGTGGTTTATCAACACTATCACAAGTGCAAAAAGCGTTTTTTCCACAATAATACAAGTGCAAAAGTGGTTTCCTGCACCAACACAACTGCGAAAAGTAGTTTTTCAACACTAACACAAGTGCGAAAAGTGGTTTTTCAACACTAACACAAGTGCGAAAAGTGGTTTTTTCCACACTAATACAAGGGCAAAAGTGGTTTCCTGCACCAACACAAGTGCGAAAAGTGGTTTTTCAACACTAACACAAGTGCGAAAAGTGGTTTTTCAACACTATCACAAGTGCAAAAAGTGTTTTTTCCACACGAATACAAGTGCAAAAGTGGTTTCCTGCACCAACACAAGTGCAAAAGTGGTTTCCTGCACCAACACAAGTGCGAAAAGTGGTTTTTCAACACTAACACAAGTGCGAAAAGTGGTTTTTCAACACTAACACAAGTGCGAAAAGTGGTTTTTCCACACTAATACAAGTGCAAAAGTGGTTTCCTGCACCAACACAAGTGCGAAAAGAGGTTTTTCAACACTAACACAAGTGCGAAAAGTGGTTTTTCAACACTATCACAAGTGCAAAAAGTGTTTTTACCACACTAATACAAGTGCAAAAGTGGTTTCCTGCACCAACACAAGTGCAAAAAGTGGTTTTTCAACACTAACAGAAGTGCGAAAAGTGGTTTTTCAACACTAACACAAGTGCGAAAAGTGGTTTTTCAACACTAACACAAGTGCAAAAAGTGTTTTTTCCACACTACTACAAGTGCAAAAGTGGTTTCCTGCACCAACACAAGTGCGAAAAGTGGTTTTTCAACACTAACACAAGTGCGAAAAGTGGTTTTTCAACACTAACACAAGTGCAAAAAGTGGTTTTTCCACACTAATACAAGTGCAAAAGTGGTTTTCTGCACCAACACAAGTGGGAAAAGTGGTTTTTCAACACTAACACAAGTGCGAAAAGTGGTTTTTCAACACTAACACAAGTGCGAAAAGTGTTTTTTCCACACTAATACAAGTGCAAAAGTGGTTTCCTGCATCAACACAAGTGCGAAAAGTGGTTTTTCAACACTATCACAAGTGCAAATAGTGTTTTTTCCACACTAATACAAGTGAAAAAGTGGTTTCCTGCGCCAACACAAGTGCAAAAAGTGGTTTTTCAACACTAACACAAGTGCGAAAAGTGGTTTTTCCACACTAACACAAGTGCGAAAAGTGGTTTTTCCACACTAATACAAGTGCAAAAGTAGTTTCCTGCACCAACACAAGTGCGAAAAGTGGTTTTTCAACACTAACACAAGTGCGAAAAGTGGTTTTTCAACACTATCACAAGTGCAAAAAGTGTTTTTTCCACACTAATACAAGTGCAAAAGTGGTTTCCTGCACCAACACAAGTGCGAAAAGTGGTTTTTCAACACTAACACAAGTGCAAAAAGTGGTTTTTCAACACGAACACAAGTGCGAAAAGTGTTTTTTCCACACCAATACAAGTGCAAAAGTGGTTTCCTGCACCAACACAAGTGCGAAAAGTGGTTTTTCAACACTAACACAAGTGCAAAAAGTGGTTTTTCAACACTAACACAAGTGCGAAAAGTGGTTTTTCAACACTAACACAAGTGCGAAAAGTGGTTTTTCCACACTAATACAAGTGCAAAAGTGGTTTCCTGCACCAACACATGTGCGAAAAGAGGTTTTTCAACACTAACACAAGTGCGAAAAGTGGTTTTTCAACACTAACACAAGTGCGAAAAGTGGTTTTTCAACACTAACACAAGTGCGAAAAGTGGTTTTTCTACACTAACACAAGTGCCAAAAGTGGGTTTTCCACACTAATACAAGTGCAAAAGTGGTTTCCCGCACCAACACAAGTGCGAAAAGTGGTTTTTCAACACTATCACAAGTGCAAAAAGTGTTTTTTCCACACTAATACAAGTGCAAAAGTGGTTTCCTGCACCAACACAAGTGCGAAAAGTGTTTTTTCCACACTAATACAAGTGCAAAAGTGGTTTCCTGCACCAACACAAGTGCGAAAAGTGGTTTTTCAACACTAACACAAGTGCGAAAAGTGGTTTTTCAACACTATCACAAGTGCAAAAAGTGTTTTTTCCACACTAATACAAGTGCAAAAGTGGTTTCCTGCACCAACACAAGTGCGAAAAGTGGTTTTTCATCACTAACACAAGTGCGAAAAGTGGTTTTTCAACACTAACACAAGTGCGAAAAGTGGTTTTTCAACACTATCACAAGTGCGAAAAGTGTTTTTTCCACACTAATACAAGTGCAAAAGTGGTTTCCTGCACCAACACAAGTGCGAAAAGTGGTTTTTCAACACTAACACAAGTGCGAAAAGTGGTTTTTCAACACTATCACAAGTGCAAAAAGTGTTTTTTCCATACTAATACAAGTGCAAAAGTGGTTTCCTGCACCAACACAAGTGCGAAAAGTGGTTTTTCAACACTAACACAAGTGCGAAAAGTGGTTTTTCAACACTAACACAAGTGCGAAAAGTGGATTTTCAACACTATCACAAGCGCAAAAAGTGTTTTTTCCACACTAATACAAGTGCAAAAGTGGTTTCCTGCACCAACACAAGTGTGAAAAGTGGTTTTTCAACACTAAAACAAGTGCGAAAAGTGGTTTTTCAACATTAACACAAGTGCGAAAAGTGGTTTTTCAACATTAACACAAGTGCGAAAAGTGGTTTTTCAACACTATCACAAGTGCAAAAAGTGTTTTTTCCACACTAATACAAGTGCAAAAGTGGTTTCCTGCACCAACACCAGTGCGAAAAGTGGTTTTTCAACACTAACACAAGTGCGAAAAGTGGTTTTTCAACACTAACACAAGTGTGAAAAGTGGTTTTTCAACACTATCACAAGTGCAAAAAGTGTTTTTTCCACACTACTACAAGTGCAAAAGTGGTTTCCTGCACCAACACAAGTGCGAAAAGTGGTTTTTCAACACTAACACAAGTGCGAAAAGTGGTTTTTCAACACTAACACAAGTGCGAAAAGTGGTTTTTCCACACTCATACAAGGGCAAAAGTGGTTTTCTGCACCAACACAAGTGGGAAAAGTGGTTTTTCGACACTAACACAAGTGCGAAAAGTGGTTTTTCAACACTAACACAAGTGCGAAAAGTGGTTTTTCAACAATAACACAAGTGCGAAAAGTGGTTTTTCAACACTATCACAAGTGCAAAAAGTGTTTTTTCCACACTAATACAAGTGCAAAAGTGGTTTACTGCACCAACACAAGTGCGAAAAGTGGTTTTTCAACACTAACACAAGTGCGAAAAGTGGTTTTTCAACACTAACACAAGTGCGAAAAGTGTTTTTTCCACACTAATACAAGTGCAAAAGTGTTTCCTGCATCAACACAAGTGCGAAAAGTGGTTTTTCAACACTATCACAAGTGCAAAAAGTGTTTTTTCCACACTAATACAAGTGCAAAAGTGGTTCCCTGCACCAACACAAGTGCAAAAAGTGGTTTTTCAACACTAACACAAGTGCGAAAAGTGGTTTTTCAACACTAACACAAGTGCAAAAAGTGGTTTTTCCACACTAACACAAGTGCGAAAAGTGGTTTTTCCACACTAATACAAGTGCAAAAGTAGTTTCCTGCACCAACACAAGTGCGAAAAGTGGTTTTTCAACACTAACACAAGTGCGAAAAGTGGTTTTTCAACACTATCACAAGTGCAAAAAGTGTTTTTTCCACACTAATACAAGTGCAAAAGTGGTTTCCTGCACCAACACAAGTGCGAAAAGTAGTTTTTCAACACTAACACAAGTGCGAAAAGTGGTTTTTCAACACTAACACAAGTGCGAAAAGTGGTTTTTCCACACTAATACAAGGGCAAAAGTGGTTTCCTGCACCAACACAAGTGCGAAAAGTGGTTTTTCAACACTAACACAAGTGCGAAAAGTGGTTTTTCAACACTATCACAAGAGCAAAAAGTGTTTTTTCCACACGAATACAAGTGCAAAAGTGGTTTCCTGCACCAACACAAGTGCAAAAGTGGTTTCCTGCACCAACACAAGTGCGAAAAGTGGTTTTTCAACACTAACACAAGTGCGAAAAGTGGTTTTTCAACACTAACACAAGTGCGAAAAGTGGTTTTTCCACACGAATACAAGTGCAAAAGTGGTTTCCTGCACCAACACATGTGCGAAAAGAGGTTTTTCAACACTAACACAAGTGCGAAAAGTGGTTTTTCAACACTAACACAAGTGCGAAAAGTGGTTTTTCAACACTAACACAAGTGCGAAAAGTGGTTTTTCAACACTAACACAAGTGCCAAAAGTGGGTTTTCCACACTAATACAAGTGCAAAAGTGGTTTCCTGCACCAACACAAGTGCGAAAAGTGGTTTTTCAACACTATCACAAGTGCAAAAAGTGTTTTTTCCACACTAATACAAGTGCAAAAGTGGTTTCCTGCACCAACACAAGTGCGAAAAGTGTTTTTTCCACACTAATACAAGTGCAAAAGTGGTTTCCTGCACCAACACAAGTGCGAAAAGTGGTTTTTCAACACTAACACAAGTGCGAAAAGTGGTTTTTCAACACTATCACAAGTGCAAAAAGTGTTTTTTCCACACTAATACAAGTGCAAAAGTGGTTTCCTGCACCAACACAAGTGCGAAAAGTGGTTTTTCATCACTAACACAAGTGCGAAAAGTGGTTTTTCAACACTAACACAAGTGCGAAAAGTGGTTTTTCAACATTATCACAAGTGCGAAAAGTGTTTTTTCCACACTAATACAAGTGCAAAAGTGGTTTCCTGCACCAACACAAGTGCGAAAAGTGGTTTTTCAACACTAACACAAGTGCGAAAAGTGGTTTTTCAACACTATTACAAGTGCAAAAAGTGTTTTTTCCATACTAATACAAGTGCAAAAGTGGTTTCCTGCACCAACACAAGTGCGAAAAGTGGTTTTTCAACACTAACACAAGTGCAAAAAGTGGTTTTTCAACACTAACACAAGTGCGAAAAGTGGATTTTCAACACTATCACAAGCGCAAAAAGTGTTTTTTCCACACTAATACAAGTGCAAAAGTGGTTTCCTGCACCAACACAAGTGTGAAAAGTGGTTTTTCAACACTAAAACAAGTGCGAAAGTGGTTTTTCAACATTAACACAAGTGCGAAAAGTGGTTTTTCAACATTAACACAAGTGCGAAAAGTGGTTTTTCAACACTATCACAAGTGCAAAAAGTGTTTTTTCCACACTAATACAAGTGCAAAAGTGGTTTCCTGCACCAACACCAGTGCGAAAAGTGGTTTTTCAACACTAACACAAGTGCGAAAAGTGGTTTTTCAACACTAACACAAGTGTGAAAAGTGGTTTTTCAACACTATCACAAGTGCAAAAAGTGTTTTTTCCACACTACTACAAGTGCAAAAGTGGTTTCCTTCACCAACACAAGTGCGAAAAGTGATTTTTCAACAGTAACACAAGTGCGAAAAGTGGTTTTTCAACACTAACACAAGTGCGAAAAGTGGTTTTTCCACACTAATACAAGGGCAAAAGTGGTTTTCTGCACCAACACAAGTGGGAAAAGTGGTTTTTCGACACTAACACAAGTGCGAAAAGTGGTTTTTCAACACTAACACAAGTGCGAAAAGTGGTTTTTCAACAATAACACAAGTGCGAAAAGTGGTTTTTCAACACTATCACAAGTGCAAAAAGTGTTTTTTCCACACTAATACAAGTGCAAAAGTGGTTTAATGCACCAACACAAGTGTGAAAAGTGGTTTTTCAACACTAACACATGTGCGAAAAGAGGTTTTTCAACACTAACACAAGTGCGAAAAGTGGTTTTTCAACACTAACACAAGTGTGAAAAGTGGTTTTTCAACACTAACACAAGTGCGAAAAGTGGTTTTTCAACACTAACACAAGTGCCAAAAGTGGGTTTTCCACACTAATACAAGTGCAAAAGTGGTTTCCTGCACCAACACAAGTGCGAAAAGTGGTTTTTCAACACTATCACAAGTGCAAAAAGTGTTTTTTCCACACTAATACAAGTGCAAAAGTGGTTTCCTGCACCAACACAAGTGCGAAAAGTGTTTTTTCCACACTAATACAAGTGCAAAAGTGGTTTCCTGCACCAACACAAGTGCGAAAAGTGGTTTTTCAACACTAACACAAGTGCGAAAAGTGGTTTTTCAACACTATCACAAGTGCAAAAAGTGTTTTTTCCATACTAATACAAGTGCAAAAGTGGTTTCCTGCACCAACACAAGTGCGAAAAGTGGTTTTTCAACACTAACACAAGTGCGAAAAGTGGTTTTTCAACACTAACACAAGTGCGAAAAGTGGATTTTCCACACTAATACAAGGGCAAAAGTGGTTTTCTGCACCAACACAAGTGGGAAAAGTGGTTTTTCGACACTAACACAAGTGCGAAAAGTGGTTTTTCAACACTAACACAAGTGCGAAAAGTGGTTTTTCAACAATAACACAAGTGCGAAAAGTGGTTTTTCAACACTATCACAAGTGCAAAAAGTGTTTTTTCCACACTAATACAAGTGCAAAAGTGGTTTACTGCACCAACACAAGTGCGAAAAGTGGTTTTTCAACACTAATACAAGTGCGAAAAGTGGTTTTTCAACACTAACACAAGTGCGAAAAGTGTTTTTTCCACACTAATACAAGTGCAAAAGTGTTTCCTGCATCAACACAAGTGCGAAAAGTGGTTTTTCAACACTATCACAAGTGCAAAAAGTGTTTTTTCCACACTAATACAAGTGCAAAAGTGGTTCCCTGCACCAACACAAGTGCAAAAAGTGGTTTTTCAACACTAAAACAAGTGCGAAAAGTGGTTTTTCAACACTAACACAAGTGCAAAAAGTGGTTTTTCCACACTAACACAAGTGCGAAAAGTGGTTTTTCCACACTAATACAAGTGCAAAAGTAGTTTCCTGCACCAACACAAGTGCGAAAAGTGGTTTTTCAACACTATCACAAGTGCAAAAAGTGTTTTTTCCACACTAATACAAGTGCAAAAGTGGTTTCCTGCACCAACACAAGTGCGAAAAGTAGTTTTTCAACACTAACACAAGTGCGAAAAGTGGTTTTTCAACACTAACACAAGTGCGAAAAGTGGTTTTTCCACACTAATACAAGGGCAAAAGTGGTTTCCTGCACCAACACAAGTGCGAAAAGTGGTTTTTCAACACTAACACAAGTGCGAAAAGTGGTTTTTCAACACTATCACAAGAGCAAAAAGTGTTTTTTCCACACGAATACAAGTGCAAAAGTGGTTTCCTGCACCAACACAAGTGCAAAAGTGGTTTCCTGCACCAACACAAGTGCGAAAAGTGGTTTTTCAACACTAACACAAGTGCGAAAAGTGGTTTTTCAACACTAACACAAGTGCGAAAAGTGGTTTTTCCACACTAATACAAGTGCAAAAGTGGTTTCCTGCACCAACACAAGTGCGAAAAGAGGTTATTCAACACTAACACAAGTGCGAAAAGTGGTTTTTCAACACTATCACAAGTGCAAAAAGTGTTTTTTCCACACTAATACAAGTGCAAAAGTGGTTTCCTGCACCAACACAAGTGCAAAAAGTAGTTTTTCAACACTAACAGAAGTGCGAAAAGTGGTTTTTCAACACTAACACAAGTGCGAAAAGTGGTTTTTCAACACTAACACAAGTGCAAAAAGTGGTTTTTCAACACTATCACAAGTGCAAAAAGTGTTTTTTCCACACTAATACAAGTGCAAAAGTGGTTTCCTGCACCAACACCAGTGCGAAAAGTGGTTTTTCAACACTAACACAAGTGCGAAAAGTGGTTTTTCAACACTAACACAAGTGCGAAAAGTGGTTTTTCAACACTATCATAAGTGCAAAAAGTGTTTTTTCCACACTACTACAAGTGCAAAAGTGGTTTCCTGCACCAACACAAGTGCGAAAAGTGGTTTTTCAACACTAACACAAGTGCGAAAAGTGGTTTTTCAACACTAACACAAGTGCGAAAAGTGGTTTTTCCACACTAATACAAGTGCAAAAGTGGTTTTCTGCACCAACACAAGTGGGAAAAGTGGTTTTTCAACACTAACACAAGTGCGAAAAGTGGTTTTTCAACACTAACACAAGTGCGAAAAGTGGTTTTTCAACACTAACACAAGTGCGAAAAGTGGTTTTTCAACAATAACACAAGTGCGAAAAGTGGTTTTTCAACACTATCACAAGTGCAAAAAGTGTTTTTTCCACACTAATACAAGTGCAAAAGTGGTTTCCTGCACCAACACAAGTGCGAAAAGTGGTTTTTCAACACTAACACAAGTGCGAAAAGTGTTTTTCCACACTAATACAAGTGCAAAAGTGGTTTCCTGCATCAACACAAGTGCGAAAAGTGGTTTTTCAACACTAACACAAGTGCAAAAGTGGTTTTTCCACACTAACACAAGTGCGAAAAGTGGTTTTTCCACACTAATACAAGTGCAAAAGTAGTTTCCTGCACCAACACAAGTGCGAAAAGTGGTTTTTCAACACTAACACAAGTGCGAAAAGTGGTTTTTCAACACTATCACAAGTGCAAAAAGTGTTTTTTCCACACTAATACAAGTGCAAAAGTGGTTTCCTGCACCAACACAAGTGCGAAAAGTGGTTTTTCAACACTAACACAAGTGCAAAAAGTGGTTTTTCAACACGAACACAAGTGCGAAAAGTGTTTTTTCCACACTAATACAAGTGCAAAAGTGGTTTCCTGCACCAACACAAGTGCGAAAAGTGGTTTTTCAACACTAACACAAGTGCGAAAAGTTGTTTTTCAACACTAACACAAGTGCGAAAAGTGGTTTTTCAACACTAACACAAGTGCGAAAAGTGGTTTTTCCACACTAATACAAGTGCAAAAGTGGTTTCCTGCACCAACACATGTGCGAAAAGAGGTTTTTCAACACTAACACAAGTGCGAAAAGTGGTTTTTCAACACTAACACAAGTGCGAAAAGTGGTTTTTCAACACTAACACAAGTGCGAAAAGTGGTTTTTCAACACTAACACAAGTGCCAAAAGTGGTTTTTCCACACTAATACAAGTGCAAAAGTGGTTTCCTGCACCAACACAAGTGCGAAAAGTGGTTTTTCAACACTATCACAAGTGCAAAAAGTGGTTTTTCAACAATAACACAAGTGCGAAAAGTGGTTTTTCAACACTATCACAAGTGCAAAAAGTGTTTTTTCCACACTAATACAAGTGCAAAAGTGGTTTCCTGCACCAACACAAGTGCGAAAAGTGGTTTTTCAACACTAACACAAGTGCGAAAAGTGGTTTTTCAACACTAACACAAGTGCGAAAAGTGTTTTTTCCACACTAATACAAGTGCAAAAGTGGTTTCCTGCATCAACACAAGTGCGAAAAGTGGTTTTTCAACACTAACACAAGTGCAAAAGTGGTTTTTCCACACTAACACAAGTGCGAAAAGTGATTTTTCCACACTAATACAAGTGCAAAAGTAGTTTCCTGCACCAACACAAGTGCGAAAAGTGGTTTTTCAACACTAACACAAGTGCGAAAAGTGGTTTTTCAACACTATCACAAGTGCAAAAAGTGTTTTTTCCACATTAATACAAGTGCAAAAGTGGTTTCCTGCACCAACACAAGTGCGAAAAGTGGTTTTTCAACACTAACACAAGTGCAAAAAGTGGTTTTTCAACACGAACACAAGTGCAAAAAGTGGTTTTTCCACACTAACACAAGTGCGAAAAGTGGTTTTTCCACACTAATACAAGTGCAAAAGTAGTTTCCTGCACCAACACAAGTGCGAAAAGTGGTTTTTCAACACTATCACAAGTGCAAAAAGTGTTTTTTCCACACTAATACAAGTGCAAAAGTGGTTTCCTGCACCAACACAAGTGCGAAAAGTAGTTTTTCAACACTAACACAAGTGCGAAAAGTGGTTTTTCAACACTAACACAAGTGCGAAAAGTGGTTTTTCCACACTAATACAAGGGCAAAAGTGGTTTCCTGCACCAACACAAGTGCGAAAAGTGGTTTTTCAACACTAACACAAGTGCGAAAAGTGGTTTTTCAACACTATCACAAGAGCAAAAAGTGTTTTTTCCACACGAATACAAGTGCAAAAGTGGTTTCCTGCACCAACACAAGTGCAAAAGTGGTTTCCTGCACCAACACAAGTGCGAAAAGTGGTTTTTCAACACTAACACAAGTGCGAAAAGTGGTTTTTCAACACTAACACAAGTGCGAAAAGTGGTTTTTCCACACTAATACAAGTGCAAAAGTGGTTTCCTGCACCAACACAAGTGCGAAAAGAGGTTATTCAACACTAACACAAGTGCGAAAAGTGGTTTTTCAACACTATCACAAGTGCAAAAAGTGTTTTTTCCACACTAATACAAGTGCAAAAGTGGTTTCCTGCACCAACACAAGTGCAAAAAGTAGTTTTTCAACACTAACAGAAGTGCGAAAAGTGGTTTTTCAACACTAACACAAGTGCGAAAAGTGGTTTTTCAACACTAACACAAGTGCAAAAAGTGGTTTTTCAACACTATCACAAGTGCAAAAAGTGTTTTTTCCACACTAATACAAGTGCAAAAGTGGTTTCCTGCACCAACACCAGTGCGAAAAGTGGTTTTTCAACACTAACACAAGTGCGAAAAGTGGTTTTTAACACTAACACAAGTGCGAAAAGTGGTTTTTCAACACTATCATAAGTGCAAAAAGTGTTTTTTCCACACTACTACAAGTGCAAAAGTGGTTTCCTGCACCAACACAAGTGCGAAAAGTGGTTTTTCAACACTAACACAAGTGCGAAAAGTGGTTTTTCAACACTAACACAAGTGCGAAAAGTGGTTTTTCCACACTAATACAAGTGCAAAAGTGGTTTTCTGCACCAACACAAGTGGGAAAAGTGGTTTTTCAACACTAACACAAGTGCGAAAAGTGGTTTTTCAACACTAACACAAGTGCGAAAAGTGGTTTTTCAACACTAACACAAGTGCGAAAAGTGGTTTTTCAACAATAACACAAGTGCGAAAAGTGGTTTTTCAACACTATCACAAGTGCAAAAAGTGTTTTTTCCACACTAATACAAGTGCAAAAGTGGTTTCCTGCACCAACACAAGTGCGAAAAGTGGTTTTTCAACACTAACACAAGTGCGAAAAGTGTTTTTCCACACTAATACAAGTGCAAAAGTGGTTTCCTGCATCAACACAAGTGCGAAAAGTGGTTTTTCAACACTAACACAAGTGCAAAAGTGGTTTTTCCACACTAACACAAGTGCGAAAAGTGGTTTTTCCACACTAATACAAGTGCAAAAGTAGTTTCCTGCACCAACACAAGTGCGAAAAGTGGTTTTTCAACACTAACACAAGTGCGAAAAGTGGTTTTTCAACACTATCACAAGTGCAAAAAGTGTTTTTTCCACACTAATACAAGTGCAAAAGTGGTTTCCTGCACCAACACAAGTGCGAAAAGTGGTTTTTCAACACTAACACAAGTGCAAAAAGTGGTTTTTCAACACGAACACAAGTGCGAAAAGTGTTTTTTCCACACTAATACAAGTGCAAAAGTGGTTTCCTGCACCAACACAAGTGCGAAAAGTGGTTTTTCAACACTAACACAAGTGCGAAAAGTTGTTTTTCAACACTAACACATGTGCGAAAAGTGGTTTTTCAACACTAACACAAGTGCGAAAAGTGGTTTTTCCACACTAATACAAGTGCAAAAGTGGTTTCCTGCACCAACACATGTGCGAAAAGAGGTTTTTCAACACTAACACAAGTGCGAAAAGTGGTTTTTCAACACTAACACAAGTGCGAAAAGTGGTTTTTGAACACTAACACAAGTGCGAAAAGTGGTTTTTCAACACTAACACAAGTGCCAAAAGTGGTTTTTCCACACTAATACAAGTGCAAAAGTGGTTTCCTGCACCAACACAAGTGCGAAAAGTGGTTTTTCAACACTATCACAAGTGCAAAAAGTGGTTTTTCAACAATAACACAAGTGCGAAAAGTGGTTTTTCAACACTATCACAAGTGCAAAAAGTGTTTTTTCCACACTAATACAAGTGCAAAAGTGGTTTCCTGCACCAACACAAGTGCGAAAAGTGGTTTTTCAACACTAACACAAGTGCGAAAAGTGGTTTTTCAACACTAACACAAGTGCGAAAAGTGTTTTTTCCACACTAATACAAGTGCAAAAGTGGTTTCCTGCACCAACACAAGTGCGAAAAGTGGTTTTTCAACACTAACACAAGTGCAAAAAGTGGTTTTTCAACACGAACACAAGTGCGAAAAGTGTTTTTTCCACACCAATACAAGTGCAAAAGTGGTTTCCTGCACCAACACAAGTGCGAAAAGTGGTTTTTCAACACTAACACAAGTGCAAAAAGTGGTTTTTCAACACTAACACAAGTGCGAAAAGTGGTTTTTCAACACTAACACAAGTGCGAAAAGTGGTTTTTCCACACTAATACAAGTGCAAAAGTGGTTTCCTGCACCAACACATGTGCGAAAAGAGGTTTTTCAACACTAACACAAGTGCGAAAAGTGGTTTTTCAACACTAACACAAGTGCGAAAAGTGGTTTTTCAACACTAACACAAGTGCGAAAAGTGGTTTTTCTACACTAACACAAGTGCCAAAAGTGGGTTTTCCACACTAATACAAGTGCAAAAGTGGTTTCCCGCACCAACACAAGTGCGAAAAGTGGTTTTTCAACACTATCACAAGTGCAAAAAGTGTTTTTTCCACACTAATACAAGTGCAAAAGTGGTTTCCTGCACCAACACAAGTGCGAAAAGTGTTTTTTCCACACTAATACAAGTGCAAAAGTGGTTTCCTGCACCAACACAAGTGCGAAAAGTGGTTTTTCAACACTAACACAAGTGCGAAAAGTGGTTTTTCAACACTATCACAAGTGCAAAAAGTGTTTTTTCCACACTAATACAAGTGCAAAAGTGGTTTCCTGCACCAACACAAGTGCGAAAAGTGGTTTTTCATCACTAACACAAGTGCGAAAAGTGGTTTTTCAACACTAACACAAGTGCGAAAAGTGGTTTTTCAACACTATCACAAGTGCGAAAAGTGTTTTTTCCACACTAATACAAGTGCAAAAGTGGTTTCCTGCACCAACACAAGTGCGAAAAGTGGTTTTTCAACACTAACACAAGTGCGAAAAGTGGTTTTTCAACACTATCACAAGTGCAAAAAGTGTTTTTTCCATACTAATACAAGTGCAAAAGTGGTTTCCTGCACCAACACAAGTGCGAAAAGTGGTTTTTCAACACTAACACAAGTGCGAAAAGTGGTTTTTCAACACTAACACAAGTGCGAAAAGTGGATTTTCAACACTATCACAAGCGCAAAAAGTGTTTTTTCCACACTAATACAAGTGCAAAAGTGGTTTCCTGCACCAACACAAGTGTGAAAAGTGGTTTTTCAACACTAAAACAAGTGCGAAAAGTGGTTTTTCAACATTAACACAAGTGCGAAAAGTGGTTTTTCAACATTAACACAAGTGCGAAAAGTGGTTTTTCAACACTATCACAAGTGCAAAAAGTGTTTTTTCCACACTAATACAAGTGCAAAAGTGGTTTCCTGCACCAACACCAGTGCGAAAAGTGGTTTTTCAACACTAACACAAGTGCGAAAAGTGGTTTTTCAACACTAACACAAGTGTGAAAAGTGGTTTTTCAACACTATCACAAGTGCAAAAAGTGTTTTTTCCACACTACTACAAGTGCAAAAGTGGTTTCCTGCACCAACACAAGTGCGAAAAGTGGTTTTTCAACACTAACACAAGTGCGAAAAGTGGTTTTTCAACACTAACACAAGTGCGAAAAGTGGTTTTTCCACACTCATACAAGGGCAAAAGTGGTTTTCTGCACCAACACAAGTGGGAAAAGTGGTTTTTCGACACTAACACAAGTGCGAAAAGTGGTTTTTCAACACTAACACAAGTGCGAAAAGTGGTTTTTCAACAATAACACAAGTGCGAAAAGTGGTTTTTCAACACTATCACAAGTGCAAAAAGTGTTTTTTCCACACTAATACAAGTGCAAAAGTGGTTTACTGCACCAACACAAGTGCGAAAAGTGGTTTTTCAACACTAACACAAGTGCGAAAAGTGGTTTTTCAACACTAACACAAGTGCGAAAAGTGTTTTTTCCACACTAATACAAGTGCAAAAGTGTTTCCTGCATCAACACAAGTGCGAAAAGTGGTTTTTCAACACTATCACAAGTGCAAAAAGTGTTTTTTCCACACTAATACAAGTGCAAAAGTGGTTCCCTGCACCAACACAAGTGCAAAAAGTGGTTTTTCAACACTAACACAAGTGCGAAAAGTGGTTTTTCAACACTAACACAAGTGCAAAAAGTGGTTTTTCCACACTAACACAAGTGCGAAAAGTGGTTTTTCCACACTAATACAAGTGCAAAAGTAGTTTCCTGCACCAACACAAGTGCGAAAAGTGGTTTTTCAACACTAACACAAGTGCGAAAAGTGGTTTTTCAACACTATCACAAGTGCAAAAAGTGTTTTTTCCACACTAATACAAGTGCAAAAGTGGTTTCCTGCACCAACACAAGTGCGAAAAGTAGTTTTTCAACACTAACACAAGTGCGAAAAGTGGTTTTTCAACACTAACACAAGTGCGAAAAGTGGTTTTTCCACACTAATACAAGGGCAAAAGTGGTTTCCTGCACCAACACAAGTGCGAAAAGTGGTTTTTCAACACTAACACAAGTGCGAAAAGTGGTTTTTCAACACTATCACAAGAGCAAAAAGTGTTTTTTCCACACGAATACAAGTGCAAAAGTGGTTTCCTGCACCAACACAAGTGCAAAAGTGGTTTCCTGCACCAACACAAGTGCGAAAAGTGGTTTTTCAACACTAACACAAGTGCGAAAAGTGGTTTTTCAACACTAACACAAGTGCGAAAAGTGGTTTTTCCACACGAATACAAGTGCAAAAGTGGTTTCCTGCACCAACACATGTGCGAAAAGAGGTTTTTCAACACTAACACAAGTGCGAAAAGTGGTTTTTCAACACTAACACAAGTGCGAAAAGTGGTTTTTCAACACTAACACAAGTGCGAAAAGTGGTTTTTCAACACTAACACAAGTGCCAAAAGTGGGTTTTCCACACTAATACAAGTGCAAAAGTGGTTTCCTGCACCAACACAAGTGCGAAAAGTGGTTTTTCAACACTATCACAAGTGCAAAAAGTGTTTTTTCCACACTAATACAAGTGCAAAAGTGGTTTCCTGCACCAACACAAGTGCGAAAAGTGTTTTTTCCACACTAATACAAGTGCAAAAGTGGTTTCCTGCACCAACACAAGTGCGAAAAGTGGTTTTTCAACACTAACACAAGTGCGAAAAGTGGTTTTTCAACACTATCACAAGTGCAAAAAGTGTTTTTTCCACACTAATACAAGTGCAAAAGTGGTTTCCTGCACCAACACAAGTGCGAAAAGTGGTTTTTCATCACTAACACAAGTGCGAAAAGTGGTTTTTCAACACTAACACAAGTGCGAAAAGTGGTTTTTCAACATTATCACAAGTGCGAAAAGTGTTTTTTCCACACTAATACAAGTGCAAAAGTGGTTTCCTGCACCAACACAAGTGCGAAAAGTGGTTTTTCAACACTAACACAAGTGCGAAAAGTGGTTTTTCAACACTATTACAAGTGCAAAAAGTGTTTTTTCCATACTAATACAAGTGCAAAAGTGGTTTCCTGCACCAACACAAGTGCGAAAAGTGGTTTTTCAACACTAACACAAGTGCAAAAAGTGGTTTTTCAACACTAACACAAGTGCGAAAAGTGGATTTTCAACACTATCACAAGCGCAAAAAGTGTTTTTTCCACACTAATACAAGTGCAAAAGTGGTTTCCTGCACCAACACAAGTGTGAAAAGTGGTTTTTCAACACTAAAACAAGTGCGAAAGTGGTTTTTCAACATTAACACAAGTGCGAAAAGTGGTTTTTCAACATTAACACAAGTGCGAAAAGTGGTTTTTCAACACTATCACAAGTGCAAAAAGTGTTTTTTCCACACTAATACAAGTGCAAAAGTGGTTTCCTGCACCAACACCAGTGCGAAAAGTGGTTTTTCAACACTAACACAAGTGCGAAAAGTGGTTTTTCAACACTAACACAAGTGTGAAAAGTGGTTTTTCAACACTATCACAAGTGCAAAAAGTGTTTTTTCCACACTACTACAAGTGCAAAAGTGGTTTCCTGCACCAACACAAGTGCGAAAAGTGATTTTTCAACAGTAACACAAGTGCGAAAAGTGGTTTTTCAACACTAACACAAGTGCGAAAAGTGGTTTTTCCACACTAATACAAGGGCAAAAGTGGTTTTCTGCACCAACACAAGTGGGAAAAGTGGTTTTTCGACACTAACACAAGTGCGAAAAGTGGTTTTTCAACACTAACACAAGTGCGAAAAGTGGTTTTTCAACAATAACACAAGTGCGAAAAGTGGTTTTTCAACACTATCACAAGTGCAAAAAGTGTTTTTTCCACACTAATACAAGTGCAAAAGTGGTTTAATGCACCAACACAAGTGTGAAAAGTGGTTTTTCAACACTAACACATGTGCGAAAAGAGGTTTTTCAACACTAACACAAGTGCGAAAAGTGGTTTTTCAACACTAACACAAGTGTGAAAAGTGGTTTTTCAACACTAACACAAGTGCGAAAAGTGGTTTTTCAACACTAACACAAGTGCCAAAAGTGGGTTTTCCACACTAATACAAGTGCAAAAGTGGTTTCCTGCACCAACACAAGTGCGAAAAGTGGTTTTTCAACACTATCACAAGTGCAAAAAGTGTTTTTTCCACACTAATACAAGTGCAAAAGTGGTTTCCTGCACCAACACAAGTGCGAAAAGTGTTTTTTCCACACTAATACAAGTGCAAAAGTGGTTTCCTGCACCAACACAAGTGCGAAAAGTGGTTTTTCAACACTAACACAAGTGCGAAAAGTGGTTTTTCAACACTATCACAAGTGCAAAAAGTGTTTTTTCCATACTAATACAAGTGCAAAAGTGGTTTCCTGCACCAACACAAGTGCGAAAAGTGGTTTTTCAACACTAACACAAGTGCGAAAAGTGGTTTTTCAACACTAACACAAGTGCGAAAAGTGGATTTTCCACACTAATACAAGGGCAAAAGTGGTTTTCTGCACCAACACAAGTGGGAAAAGTGGTTTTTCGACACTAACACAAGTGCGAAAAGTGGTTTTTCAACACTAACACAAGTGCGAAAAGTGGTTTTTCAACAATAACACAAGTGCGAAAAGTGGTTTTTCAACACTATCACAAGTGCAAAAAGTGTTTTTTCCACACTAATACAAGTGCAAAAGTGGTTTACTGCACCAACACAAGTGCGAAAAGTGGTTTTTCAACACTAATACAAGTGCGAAAAGTGGTTTTTCAACACTAACACAAGTGCGAAAAGTGTTTTTTCCACACTAATACAAGTGCAAAAGTGTTTCCTGCATCAACACAAGTGCGAAAAGTGGTTTTTCAACACTATCACAAGTGCAAAAAGTGTTTTTTCCACACTAATACAAGTGCAAAAGTGGTTCCCTGCACCAACACAAGTGCAAAAAGTGGTTTTTCAACACTAAAACAAGTGCGAAAAGTGGTTTTTCAACACTAACACAAGTGCAAAAAGTGGTTTTTCCACACTAACACAAGTGCGAAAAGTGGTTTTTCCACACTAATACAAGTGCAAAAGTAGTTTCCTGCACCAACACAAGTGCGAAAAGTGGTTTTTCAACACTATCACAAGTGCAAAAAGTGTTTTTTCCACACTAATACAAGTGCAAAAGTGGTTTCCTGCACCAACACAAGTGCGAAAAGTAGTTTTTCAACACTAACACAAGTGCGAAAAGTGGTTTTTCAACACTAACACAAGTGCGAAAAGTGGTTTTTCCACACTAATACAAGGGCAAAAGTGGTTTCCTGCACCAACACAAGTGCGAAAAGTGGTTTTTCAACACTAACACAAGTGCGAAAAGTGGTTTTTCAACACTATCACAAGAGCAAAAAGTGTTTTTTCCACACGAATACAAGTGCAAAAGTGGTTTCCTGCACCAACACAAGTGCAAAAGTGGTTTCCTGCACCAACACAAGTGCGAAAAGTGGTTTTTCAACACTAACACAAGTGCGAAAAGTGGTTTTTCAACACTAACACAAGTGCGAAAAGTGGTTTTTCCACACTAATACAAGTGCAAAAGTGGTTTCCTGCACCAACACAAGTGCGAAAAGAGGTTATTCAACACTAACACAAGTGCGAAAAGTGGTTTTTCAACACTATCACAAGTGCAAAAAGTGTTTTTTCCACACTAATACAAGTGCAAAAGTGGTTTCCTGCACCAACACAAGTGCAAAAAGTAGTTTTTCAACACTAACAGAAGTGCGAAAAGTGGTTTTTCAACACTAACACAAGTGCGAAAAGTGGTTTTTCAACACTAACACAAGTGCAAAAAGTGGTTTTTCAACACTATCACAAGTGCAAAAAGTGTTTTTTCCACACTAATACAAGTGCAAAAGTGGTTTCCTGCACCAACACCAGTGCGAAAAGTGGTTTTTCAACACTAACACAAGTGCGAAAAGTGGTTTTTCAACACTAACACAAGTGCGAAAAGTGGTTTTTCAACACTATCATAAGTGCAAAAAGTGTTTTTTCCACACTACTACAAGTGCAAAAGTGGTTTCCTGCACCAACACAAGTGCGAAAAGTGGTTTTTCAACACTAACACAAGTGCGAAAAGTGGTTTTTCAACACTAACACAAGTGCGAAAAGTGGTTTTTCCACACTAATACAAGTGCAAAAGTGGTTTTCTGCACCAACACAAGTGGGAAAAGTGGTTTTTCAACACTAACACAAGTGCGAAAAGTGGTTTTTCAACACTAACACAAGTGCGAAAAGTGGTTTTTCAACACTAACACAAGTGCGAAAAGTGGTTTTTCAACAATAACACAAGTGCGAAAAGTGGTTTTTCAACACTATCACAAGTGCAAAAAGTGTTTTTTCCACACTAATACAAGTGCAAAAGTGGTTTCCTGCACCAACACAAGTGCGAAAAGTGGTTTTTCAACACTAACACAAGTGCGAAAAGTGTTTTTCCACACTAATACAAGTGCAAAAGTGGTTTCCTGCATCAACACAAGTGCGAAAAGTGGTTTTTCAACACTAACACAAGTGCAAAAGTGGTTTTTCCACACTAACACAAGTGCGAAAAGTGGTTTTTCCACACTAATACAAGTGCAAAAGTAGTTTCCTGCACCAACACAAGTGCGAAAAGTGGTTTTTCAACACTAACACAAGTGCGAAAAGTGGTTTTTCAACACTATCACAAGTGCAAAAAGTGTTTTTTCCACACTAATACAAGTGCAAAAGTGGTTTCCTGCACCAACACAAGTGCGAAAAGTGGTTTTTCAACACTAACACAAGTGCAAAAAGTGGTTTTTCAACACGAACACAAGTGCGAAAAGTGTTTTTTCCACACTAATACAAGTGCAAAAGTGGTTTCCTGCACCAACACAAGTGCGAAAAGTGGTTTTTCAACACTAACACAAGTGCGAAAAGTTGTTTTTCAACACTAACACAAGTGCGAAAAGTGGTTTTTCAACACTAACACAAGTGCGAAAAGTGGTTTTTCCACACTAATACAAGTGCAAAAGTGGTTTCCTGCACCAACACATGTGCGAAAAGAGGTTTTTCAACACTAACACAAGTGCGAAAAGTGGTTTTTCAACACTAACACAAGTGCGAAAAGTGGTTTTTCAACACTAACACAAGTGCGAAAAGTGGTTTTTCAACACTAACACAAGTGCCAAAAGTGGTTTTTCCACACTAATACAAGTGCAAAAGTGGTTTCCTGCACCAACACAAGTGCGAAAAGTGGTTTTTCAACACTATCACAAGTGCAAAAAGTGGTTTTTCAACAATAACACAAGTGCGAAAAGTGGTTTTTCAACACTATCACAAGTGCAAAAAGTGTTTTTTCCACACTAATACAAGTGCAAAAGTGGTTTCCTGCACCAACACAAGTGCGAAAAGTGGTTTTTCAACACTAACACAAGTGCGAAAAGTGGTTTTTCAACACTAACACAAGTGCGAAAAGTGTTTTTTCCACACTAATACAAGTGCAAAAGTGGTTTCCTGCATCAACACAAGTGCGAAAAGTGGTTTTTCAACACTAACACAAGTGCAAAAGTGGTTTTTCCACACTAACACAAGTGCGAAAAGTGATTTTTCCACACTAATACAAGTGCAAAAGTAGTTTCCTGCACCAACACAAGTGCGAAAAGTGGTTTTTCAACACTAACACAAGTGCGAAAAGTGGTTTTTCAACACTATCACAAGTGCAAAAAGTGTTTTTTCCACATTAATACAAGTGCAAAAGTGGTTTCCTGCACCAACACAAGTGCGAAAAGTGGTTTTTCAACACTAACACAAGTGCAAAAAGTGGTTTTTCAACACGAACACAAGTGCAAAAAGTGGTTTTTCCACACTAACACAAGTGCGAAAAGTGGTTTTTCCACACTAATACAAGTGCAAAAGTAGTTTCCTGCACCAACACAAGTGCGAAAAGTGGTTTTTCAACACTATCACAAGTGCAAAAAGTGTTTTTTCCACACTAATACAAGTGCAAAAGTGGTTTCCTGCACCAACACAAGTGCGAAAAGTAGTTTTTCAACACTAACACAAGTGCGAAAAGTGGTTTTTCAACACTAACACAAGTGCGAAAAGTGGTTTTTCCACACTAATACAAGGGCAAAAGTGGTTTCCTGCACCAACACAAGTGCGAAAAGTGGTTTTTCAACACTAACACAAGTGCGAAAAGTGGTTTTTCAACACTATCACAAGAGCAAAAAGTGTTTTTTCCACACGAATACAAGTGCAAAAGTGGTTTCCTGCACCAACACAAGTGCAAAAGTGGTTTCCTGCACCAACACAAGTGCGAAAAGTGGTTTTTCAACACTAACACAAGTGCGAAAAGTGGTTTTTCAACACTAACACAAGTGCGAAAAGTGGTTTTTCCACACTAATACAAGTGCAAAAGTGGTTTCCTGCACCAACACAAGTGCGAAAAGAGGTTATTCAACACTAACACAAGTGCGAAAAGTGGTTTTTCAACACTATCACAAGTGCAAAAAGTGTTTTTTCCACACTAATACAAGTGCAAAAGTGGTTTCCTGCACCAACACAAGTGCAAAAAGTAGTTTTTCAACACTAACAGAAGTGCGAAAAGTGGTTTTTCAACACTAACACAAGTGCGAAAAGTGGTTTTTCAACACTAACACAAGTGCAAAAAGTGGTTTTTCAACACTATCACAAGTGCAAAAAGTGTTTTTTCCACACTAATACAAGTGCAAAAGTGGTTTCCTGCACCAACACCAGTGCGAAAAGTGGTTTTTCAACACTAACACAAGTGCGAAAAGTGGTTTTTCAACACTAACACAAGTGCGAAAAGTGGTTTTTCAACACTATCATAAGTGCAAAAAGTGTTTTTTCCACACTACTACAAGTGCAAAAGTGGTTTCCTGCACCAACACAAGTGCGAAAAGTGGTTTTTCAACACTAACACAAGTGCGAAAAGTGGTTTTTCAACACTAACACAAGTGCGAAAAGTGGTTTTTCCACACTAATACAAGTGCAAAAGTGGTTTTCTGCACCAACACAAGTGGGAAAAGTGGTTTTTCAACACTAACACAAGTGCGAAAAGTGGTTTTTCAACACTAACACAAGTGCGAAAAGTGGTTTTTCAACACTAACACAAGTGCGAAAAGTGGTTTTTCAACAATAACACAAGTGCGAAAAGTGGTTTTTCAACACTATCACAAGTGCAAAAAGTGTTTTTTCCACACTAATACAAGTGCAAAAGTGGTTTCCTGCACCAACACAAGTGCGAAAAGTGGTTTTTCAACACTAACACAAGTGCGAAAAGTGTTTTTCCACACTAATACAAGTGCAAAAGTGGTTTCCTGCATCAACACAAGTGCGAAAAGTGGTTTTTCAACACTAACACAAGTGCAAAAGTGGTTTTTCCACACTAACACAAGTGCGAAAAGTGGTTTTTCCACACTAATACAAGTGCAAAAGTAGTTTCCTGCACCAACACAAGTGCGAAAAGTGGTTTTTCAACACTAACACAAGTGCGAAAAGTGGTTTTTCAACACTATCACAAGTGCAAAAAGTGTTTTTTCCACACTAATACAAGTGCAAAAGTGGTTTCCTGCACCAACACAAGTGCGAAAAGTGGTTTTTCAACACTAACACAAGTGCAAAAAGTGGTTTTTCAACACGAACACAAGTGCGAAAAGTGTTTTTTCCACACTAATACAAGTGCAAAAGTGGTTTCCTGCACCAACACAAGTGCGAAAAGTGGTTTTTCAACACTAACACAAGTGCGAAAAGTTGTTTTTCAACACTAACACATGTGCGAAAAGTGGTTTTTCAACACTAACACAAGTGCGAAAAGTGGTTTTTCCACACTAATACAAGTGCAAAAGTGGTTTCCTGCACCAACACATGTGCGAAAAGAGGTTTTTCAACACTAACACAAGTGCGAAAAGTGGTTTTTCAACACTAACACAAGTGCGAAAAGTGGTTTTTGAACACTAACACAAGTGCGAAAAGTGGTTTTTCAACACTAACACAAGTGCCAAAAGTGGTTTTTCCACACTAATACAAGTGCAAAAGTGGTTTCCTGCACCAACACAAGTGCGAAAAGTGGTTTTTCAACACTATCACAAGTGCAAAAAGTGGTTTTTCAACAATAACACAAGTGCGAAAAGTGGTTTTTCAACACTATCACAAGTGCAAAAAGTGTTTTTTCCACACTAATACAAGTGCAAAAGTGGTTTCCTGCACCAACACAAGTGCGAAAAGTGGTTTTTCAACACTAACACAAGTGCGAAAAGTGGTTTTTCAACACTAACACAAGTGCGAAAAGTGTTTTTTCCACACTAATACAAGTGCAAAAGTGGTTTCCTGCATCAACACAAGTGCGAAAAGTGGTTTTTCAACACTAACACAAGTGCAAAAGTGGTTTTTCCACACTAACACAAGTGCGAAAAGTGATTTTTCCACACTAATACAAGTGCAAAAGTAGTTTCCTGCACCAACACAAGTGCGAAAAGTGGTTTTTCAACAC
This sequence comes from Myxine glutinosa, assembly GCF_964187855.1. Classification (NCBI taxonomy): domain Eukaryota; kingdom Metazoa; phylum Chordata; class Myxini; order Myxiniformes; family Myxinidae; genus Myxine; species Myxine glutinosa. The sequence goes on from NW_027616970.1 coordinate 101,834, forward strand.
TAACACAAGTGCGAAAAGTGGTTTTTCAACACTATCACAAGTGCAAAAAGTGTTTTTTCCACATTAATACAAGTGCAAAAGTGGTTTCCTGCACCAACACAAGTGCGAAAAGTGGTTTTTCAACACTAACACAAGTGCAAAAAGTGGTTTTTCAACACGAACACAGGTGCGAAAAGTGTTTTTTCCACACTAATACAAGTGCAAAAGTGGTTTCCTGCACCAACACAAGTGCGAAAAGTGGTTTTTCAACACTAACACAAGTGCGAAAAGTGGTTTTTCAACAATAACACAAGTGCGAAAAGTGTTTTTTCCACACTAATACAAGTGCAAAAGTGGTTTCCTGCACCAACACAAGTGCGAAAAGTGGTTTTTCAACACTAACACAAGTGCGAAAAGTGGTTTTTCAACAATAACACAAGTGCGAAAAGTGGTTTTTCAACACTATCACAAGTGCAAAAAGTGTTTTTTCCACACTAATACAAGTGCAAAAGTGGTTTCCTGCACCAACACAAGTGCGAAAAGTGGTTTTTCAACACTAACACAAGTGCGAAAAGTGTTTTTCCACACTAATACAAGTGCAAAAGTGGTTTCCTGCATCAACACAAGTGCGAAAAGTGGTTTTTCAACACTAACACAAGTGCAAAAGTGGTTTTTCCACACTAACACAAGTGCGAAAAGTGGTTTTTCCACACTAATACAAGTGCAAAAGTAGTTTCCTGCACCAACACAAGTGCGAAAAGTGGTTTTTCAACACTAACACAAGTGCGAAAAGTGGTTTTTCAACACTATCACAAGTGCAAAAAGTGTTTTTTCCACACTAATACAAGTGCAAAAGTGGTTTCCTGCACCAACACAAGTGCGAAAAGTGGTTTTTCAACACTAACACAAGTGCAAAAAGTGGTTTTTCAACACGAACACAAGTGCGAAAAGTGTTTTTTCCACACTAATACAAGTGCAAAAGTGGTTTCCTGCACCAACACAAGTGCGAAAAGTGGTTTTTCAACACTAACACAAGTGCGAAAAGTGGTTTTTCAACACTAACACAAGTGCGAAAAGTGGTTTTTCCACACTAATACAAGTGCAAAAGTGGTTTCCTGCACCAACACATGTGCGAAAAGAGGTTTTTCAACACTAACACAAGTGCGAAAAGTGGTTTTTCAACACTAACACAAGTGCGAAAAGTGGTTTTTCAACACTAACACAAGTGCGAAAAGTGGTTTTTCAACACTAACACAAGTGCCAAAAGTGGTTTTTCCACACTAATACAAGTGCAAAAGTGGTTTCCTGCACCAACACAAGTGCGAAAAGTGGTTTTTCAACACTATCACAAGTGCAAAAAGTGGTTTTTCAACAATAACACAAGTGCGAAAAGTGGTTTTTCAACACTATCACAAGTGCAAAAAGTGTTTTTTCCACACTAATACAAGTGCAAAAGTGGTTTCCTGCACCAACACAAGTGCGAAAAGTGGTTTTTCAACACTAACACAAGTGCGAAAAGTGGTTTTTCAACACTACCACAAGTGCGAAAAGTGTTTTTTCCACACTAATACAAGTGCAAAAGTGGTTTCCTGCATCAACACAAGTGCGAAAAGTGGTTTTTCAACACTAACACAAGTGCAAAAGTGGTTTTTCCACACTAACACAAGTGCGAAAAGTGGTTTTTCCACACTAATACAAGTGCAAAAGTAGTTTCCTGCACCAACACAAGTGCGAAAAGTGGTTTTTCAACACTAACACAAGTGCGAAAAGTGGTTTTTCAACACTATCACAAGTGCAAAAAGTGTTTTTTCCACACTAATACAAGTGCAAAAGTGGTTTCCTGCACCAACACAAGTGCGAAAAGTGGTTTTTCAACACTAACACAAGTGCAAAAAGTGGTTTTTCAACACGAACACAAGTGCGAAAAGTGTTTTTTCCACACTAATACAAGTGCAAAAGTGGTTTCCTGCACCAACACAAGTGCGAAAAGTGGTTTTTCAACACTAACACAAGTGCGAAAAGTTGTTTTTCAACACTAACACAAGTGCGAAAAGTGGTTTTTCAACACTAACACAAGTGCGAAAAGTGGTTTTTCCACACTAATACAAGTGCAAAAGTGGTTTCCTGCACCAACACATGTGCGAAAAGAGGTTTTTCAACACTAACACAAGTGCGAAAAGTGGTTTTTCAACACTAACACAAGTGCGAAAAGTGGTTTTTCAACACTAACACAAGTGCGAAAAGTGGTTTTTCAACACTAACACAAGTGCCAAAAGTGGTTTTTCCACACTAATACAAGTGCAAAAGTGGTTTCCTGCACCAACACAAGTGCGAAAAGTGGTTTTTCAACACTATCACAAGTGCAAAAAGTGGTTTTTCCACACTAATACAAGTGCAAAAGTGGTTTCCTGCACCAACACAAGTGCGAAAAGTGTTTTTTCCACACTAATACAAGTGCAAAAGTGGTTTCCTGCACCAACACAAGTGCGAAAAGTGGTTTTTCAACACTAACACAAGTGCGAAAAGTGGTTTTTCAACACTATCACAAGTGCAAAAAGTGTTTTTTCCACACTAATACAAGTGCAAAAGTGGTTTCCTGCACCAACACAAGTGCGAAAAGTGGTTTTTCATCACTAACACAAGTGCGAAAAGTGGTTTTTCAACACTAACACAAGTGCGAAAAGTGGTTTTTCAACACTATCACAAGTGCGAAAAGTGTTTTTTCCACACTAATACAAGTGCAAAAGTGGTTTCCTGCCCCAACACAAGTGCGAAAAGTGGTTTTTCAACACTAACACAAGTGCGAAAAGTGGTTTTTCAACACTATCACAAGTGCAAAAAGTGTTTTTTCCATACTAATACAAGTGCAAAAGTGGTTTCCTGCACCAACACAAGTGCGAAAAGTGGTTTTTCAACACTTAGTCCTTGAGCCAGACCAAAAGTAATGCTCCGGCGGGGGGAGTAATTCTCATTATGATTTTCCATTAGACCAATGTCTCAAGTGTCAGAAAAGGTGTGATGGACATCTGAGAACGGTAGCTTAGTGCCCGGATGGACGCCATCTTTGAAACCACCCAGCTCGAAAATGCCCATTTGGTGGGGTACATTGTTGCACGTGTATCTGGACTTCCATACTAGCTATCGATGTGCGGTTGACGACTAAATATACGTCCGATGTGTACCGTCTAAATAAAAAATAATATGAAGCATTTTGTTTTAGATTAATTATTATAAAAATCAATTATCGAAAAAAAATCATATATTTTTCAATATTTTATTATTAGACTTGTACTTTTTTTAGTGAAACAACACTGGTATGATTTTCCAAATTATGCATTGTGCTACACCGTTTATTTGTCTATAAAAATAACTCAAAAACTAAAACATATCATCCACCACGAGTTTACAACAAATAAATGTAAAGAGGCATAAAATGACTTAGGCCGCCGCTGGCATTATCTATTCTGACGATAACGCAAGTTAGGAATGTCGTACGGAGAGGATTTTAACACCATACGATATCTAATAAGCAGGCGGAAATTGTTACATAGGAAATCTGCACTTTGGTGGCCATCTTGGATTTCAAAATGGCCGCCAATTATATTAATTATTCATTACTAGAGTTTGGAAAGACGTATGGAGCTGATTTTAACACCATACGATGTATATTCCTAATAAGCAAGCGGAGGTATCATTGAACATGTCATGTTTTAGTCAAATAACACCGGTATGATCTTCCAAATTATACATTTTGCTAAACCGTTTATATGTCTATAAAGATTTTCAGGCAATTTGGCCTGCATTATAATAGAGAACAACATATGCTATACAATATACAGTGCACACAAAGTTAATCATCAGAGTCGCCATCAGAGTCATTGGCATCCTGAGCCACGATAGCATCATCCTGCACCATGTTGGAGCATCCCTGCAGCTTACACACAACAGTGCACTTCAACCCATTCAGTATGCAGGAGCAATCTGACGGTCGACACGTCCTTCTGCATGTGCATGAGATGAGATTCAAGACGACATCTGGAGCTGGTAGACCCGCCATCCATCGGATTGTGAGCGAACCGCCATCATCGAGTTCCCAACCATGTCCTGCTGATGGTGTTGGGACGTCTGGTAGGTTTTCAAGGCTGCGTCGCCAGATAGCCGCCTGATAGTTGGCCCTAAGCGTATGCTGCATCAAGGAGTCTTCACAAGGCGGCAATTGTCCAGATTCGATCTGGCCCTTCTTTGCACAGAACATGTGATAACGGAGCGAATTAACACCGACGATCTTCGTGTTCTTGGCGTACAGCTGACACGTGAAGGCCTGAATGCTATTGAAGACGTCTGTTGGTACATTCCACGAAGATCCCAGATCTGTGAATGCTTGAAGATACAGCTCATTCGCTTGCACAAGCTTCAAAGCCTTTATCTTTCCTTGGCTAGCCAGAGCACTCACAGTGTCACACCCGCTCCATGCATGAAGCCCTGGCAATGCACTGCAAACTCCAGACCCCAATACCGCAGCCAACTTTCCAACGTCGATCATTCTGACTCGAACCTTTGTTCCTCGTCTGATGAAGAGCTGACTATCGATGGTTCTGCTGAGATGAAGACTGATGATCAGAACGTCGGTGTCATCTGCCACTAAGATGATCGTCTTGTAGTGGGTAGCGGCGTGCTTTGCGTGGAGAAACATACGCGTGTCTGCTTCCTCGTGGCTACATTCGAGTGCTTGCACCAACTTCCACCTATCGCGGGTCAGTACCAGACATTTTTCACCACAGGTGACATACAGTACTGTTCTGTTACCTAGCTTTTCGCGATTTGTTTCATGTTTCCACGACTCCGCCAGAAACACAACCAGTTTCTCCTTTGTCTGGCTGCAAGCAAGGAGACGCCGCCAGTTCATGATTTTGTGTGCGGGTCTGATCTCGCTGAAACTGATGCCTTCATTTGAACCGTGGTTCACACGCTCAGCTGCTTTGATGGATTCTTCTGTGTATGTGTCAAAGACAACATCGATGCGCTCACTGCCTTGACCAGCGTGAAGCGCTGCAGCAAGGATGCGGTCAGATAGTTCTTCGAACGTGTCGTTCTCGCCATGCATCTTTTGTATGAGAGCCATCGCATCAATTATTGTTGCACTTCGCTTGTCAACGTTCTCGGCTGGTTCCACAAGACCTTCCATGTGTTTCGCAAGTGCAGCTTTGTTCGTTTTTTTCATTGACCCATCAACGTTTGCCAAAGACCATGGTAACGGCCCTAGTGGGTGACAAAGGACAAGTTGCATGTCGAGGTTCCTTGTCTTGGCGATGAGTATCATGGTGGCAAACAGTTGTCTGTCAGCTCTCAGGACGATCTCCTTGTTTGTGCCCTTCACAACTTTCTGCTTGATCTTACCAAAGGTCTTCAAGTTTAGCTTGTTCAATGTGTCATGAAAGCCTGTTCCCTCTTCAAGACGTTTCTGGAAGCTTTGATACGCCGCTTCCCCCTTTTGCAGGGTGTTGAGTAGGTCATTAGAAACGTCCTCCCTCGCAGCCGCTCCGGTAGATATACTGAGAAGACATGACGGATCATCGGCGAATGGATTGGTCCAGTCATTTTCCAGTAGATCACAGATAGCTGTGACACCAGACTCATCACGTTTGATGCGAGAAGTAGACAAGTCAGGGTGCTTGGCGTGAGATATGTCGCTGCCATTCACAAGGATAGTTTCTCGTAGTTGCCTCAGTGCAGTAGCCCGATTTTCTGCAGTTAGATAGTATCGTGACACAGCCCCTTGTCGAAGACTAAAACCTCGTGTTCCTCCAGCTGTTTGCGTATCTTTGTTTACTGTTTCTTCTGTTGTCTGATCAACAGCGATTCTGGCAAATGGATTCCCTGGTCTAAGCTGTACGGAGAAGTAGCCTTGATTGAAATGCCTGTACAACTCGGGGCATGTTTCGTGGAGTTGCGTCATCTGTGCATAGTACACTGGTAGATATCTAGCATAGTTCACCTTGTTCATTGCGAAACACCAAGGGATCACTCTTCTGACACAAGCCAAGTGAAGCATCCAGTCGCCTTCTCTATCCGCACGAATCAACCCCAGCAGGGTCTCTACCATATCAATATACATCATCCAGAAGCGAGCCAGGTCTCCATGTTTGGTTCGCAGAAAATGTAGGTATTTCGCGAACATGTCAAAGCTCTGTACACATGAATCATCATCGAGAGCAGCAGCGAGAGTCTCGTGGCAAACATCCTCCTTGATGCTGCGAATTTTGAGGTCAGTGCTTCGAATCTGGGGTTCCTTGTCAGGATGATTGCTTTCTATCCACACCTGGAAGCCCTTCCAAATGATGCGCATTAGTGCCTCGTACATCAACTTGTGGAGTCACACAGCACGGTTGTATTGCTTGCCTTCCAGAACCCTGTTGATGGAACCTTCAGCGATTACTCCTGACTCAACAGCTACATCCCGAAGGCCTGCATCTCCAAACATTTTCCCAATGCTCGACATGAAGTTACAGATGGTATGGAAGTTCCCCATCATGAGCACGATTCTTCCATATCGATCGACATCTTTCCATGCTATTTCGGTCGCCTTAGCAAATAGTGCCTGGTCTAGCACCACCGGTATACGCTCAAGCTGAAGTGATGACATGATGTTCAGAGCTTCTCTGAGGATTTCTTGCACTGTTGCCATATCTGTGGCAGGTGCGTTTATAGTCGGCAGGTAGCCAACTACATCTTCCGTCACCTGAACACGATCTCTAGTCATGATGTTGAAACCAGTCCACGAACTGATTGTCTGGTCGCATGGTTCCAGCATGCGAGTCATAATCCATACGTGATTTCGGCGCTGCGCAAGGGATGTTGCGCCTGCAAGAGTGTCAGAAAGATCTGCAGGCTTGATTGCAGGTGGGCCCTCCCGTTTCCCACCGCTGTATATTGGAACTAAATCGCTGGATGACGGGATAGATCGCTTCTTATCTGCTTTGGATACTGCCGATGGAGGTTGGGGCGGCAAACACGACTGCGACTTCGGTTGGACGATGATACCGTTGATACTGCGGCTGCGTCACACAATGTCTTCCAAGAACTGTTGCCCGCTGCCTTGCTTAGTTCAGAGAGTGGCGACTTCTTGCTGCACAGGATGTACGTTCCGGACTCAGGTTCAATCTTCGCCCGTTTCGCCTCGACACCGGCCATCTCAGCTGAAAGAACAAAAAGACTGACGTTAGATTACTCCGATATCCGAAAAGCTCGCCAGCTTACATAGACATACTCATCCAAGTCAGTGAACATGTTAGATGGCGCCACAATACAACTCTATAATAGAGTTGTATGTGGCGCCATCTAACATGTTCACTTTTAGTTCTTAAGCCACCCACCCCCCCCCCCCCTCAGAAATTAATCAGGTCACCGCAACAAATCTCAGACTGAGATTTCGAATATAGAATATAGAATAGACTGACGTCACTTTCGGCACTGGGTTCTGTGGGTTGATTATCGGCGGGAAATTCCAACTGACATAGTTTCGGTTTATGGAAAGTGCATGCCTTTTCATATATTTTTTGTGTACACTCGTGGTGGATGATATGTTTTAGTTTTTGAGTTATTTTTATAGCCAGATAAACGGTGTAGCACAATGCATAATTTGGAAAATCATACCAGTGTTGTTTCACTAAAAAAAAGTACAAGTCTAATAATAAAATATTGAAAAATATATGATTTTTTTTCGATAATTGATTTTTATAATAATTAATCTAAAACAAAATGCTTCATATTATTTTTTATTTAGACGGTACACATCGGACGTATATTTAGTCATCAACCGCACATCGATAGCTAGTATAGAAGTCCAGATACACGTGCAACAATGTACCCCACCAAATGGGCATTTTCGAGCTGGGTGGTTTCAAAGATGGCGTCCATCCGGGCACTAAGCTACCGTACTCAGATGTCCATCACACCTTTTCTGACACTTGAGACATTGGTCTAATGGAAAATCATAATGAGAATTACTCCCCCCCCCCCCCCCCCCGGAGCATTCACTTCAAAAAATGGCCGGTTGGCTCAAGGACTAACTAACACAAGTGCGAAAAGTGGTTTTTCAACAGTAACACAAGTGCGAAAAGTGGATTTTCAACACTATCACAAGCGCAAAAAGTGTTTTTTCCACACTAATACAAGTGCAAAAGTGGTTTCCTGCACCAACACAAGTGTGAAAAGTGGTTTTTCAACACTAAAACAAGTGCGAAAAGTGGTTTTTCAACATTAACACAAGTGCGAAAAGTGGTTTTTCAACATTAACACAAGTGCGAAAAGTGGTTTTTCAACACTAACACAAGTGCGAAAAGTGGTTTTTCAACACTAACACAAGTGCGAAAAGTGGTTTTTCAACACTATCACAAGTGCAAAAAGTGTTTTTTCCACACTACTACAAGTGCAAAAGTGGTTTCCTGCACCAACACAAGTGCGAAAAGTGGTTTTTCAACACTAACACAAGTGCGAAAAGTGGTTTTTCAACACTAACACAAGTGCGAAAAGTGGTTTTTCCACACTAATACAAGTGCAAAAGTGGTTTTCTGCACCAACACAAGTGCGAAAAGTGGTTTTTCGTTACTAACACAAGTGCGAAAAGTGGTTTTTCAACACTAACACAAGTGCGAAAAGTGGTTTTTCAACACTAACACAAGTGCGAAAAGTGGTTTTTCAACAATAACACAAGTGCGAAAAGTGGCTTTTCAACACTATCACAAGTGCAAAAAGTGTTTTTTCCACACTAATACAAGTGCAAAAGTGGTTTCCTGCACCAACACAAGTGCGAAAAGTGGTTTTTCAACACTAACACAAGTGCGAAAAGTGGTTTTTCAACAATAACAAGTGCGAAAAGTGTTTTTTCCACACTAATACAAATGCAAAAGTGGTTTCCTGCATCAACACAAGTGCGAAAAGTGGTTTTTCAACACTATCACAAGTGCAAAAAGTGTTTTTTCCACACTAATACAAGTGCAAAAGTGGTTTCCTGCACCAACACAAGTGCGAAAAGTGGTTTTTCAACACTAACACAAGTGCGAAAAGTGGTTTTTCAACACTAACACAAGTGCAAAAAGTGGTTTTTCCACACTAACACAAGTGCGAAAAGTGGTTTTTCCACACTAATACAAGTGCAAAAGTAGTTTCCTGCACCAACACAAGTGCGAAAAGTGGTTTTTCAACACTAACACAAGTGCGAAAAGTGGTTTTTCAACACTATCACAAGTGCAAAAAGTGTTTTTTCCACACTAATACAAGTGCAAAAGTGGTTTCCTGCACCAACACAAGTGCGAAAAGTGGTTTTTCAACACTAACACAAGTGCAAAAAGTGGTTTTTCAACACGAACACAAGTGCGAAAAGTGTTTTTTCCACACTAATACAAGTGCAAAAGTGGTTTCCTGCACCAACACAAGTGCGAAAAGTGGTTTTTCAACACTAACACAAGTGCGAAAAGTTGTTTTTCAACACTAACACAAGTGCGAAAAGTGGTTTTTCAACACTAACACAAGTGCGAAAAGTGGTTTTTCCACACTAATACAAGTGCAAAAGTGGTTTCCTGCACCAACACATGTGCGAAAAGAGGTTTTTCAACACTAACACAAGTGCGAAAAGTGGTTTTTCAACACTAACACAAGTGCGAAAAGTGGTTTTTCAACACTAACACAAGTGCGAAAAGTGGTTTTTCAACACTAACACAAGTGCCAAAAGTGGTTTTTCCACACTAATACAAGTGCAAAAGTGGTTTCCTGCACCAACACAAGTGCGAAAAGTGGTTTTTCAACACTATCACAAGTGCAAAAATTGTTTTTTCCACACTAATACAAGTGCAAAAGTGGTTTCCTGCACCAACACAAGTGCGAAAAGTGTTTTTTCCACACTAAAACAAGTGCAAAAGTGGTTTCCTGCACCAACACAAGTGCGAAAAGTGGTTTTTCAACACTAACACAAGTGCGAAAAGTGGTTTTTCAACACTATCACAAGTGCAAAAAGTGTTTTTTCCACACTAATACAAGTGCAAAAGTGTTTTCCTGCACCAACACAAGTGCGAAAAGTGGTTTTTCATCACTAACACAAGTGCGAAAAGTGGTTTTTCAACACTAACACAAGTGCGAAAAGTGGTTTTTCAACACTATCACAAGTGCGAAAAGTGTTTTTTCCACACTAATACAAGCGCAAAAGTGGTTTCCTGCACCAACACAAGTGCGAAAAGTGGTTTTTCAACACTAACACAAGTGCGAAAAGTGGTTTTTCAACACTATCACAAGTGCAAAAAGTGTTTTTTCCATACTAATACAAGTGCAAAAGTGGTTTCCTGCACCAACACAAGTGCGAAAAGTGGTTTTTCAACACTAACACAAGTGCGAAAAGTGGTTTTTCAACAGTAACACAAGTGCGAAAAGTGGATTTTCAACACTATCACAAGCGCAAAAAGTGTTTTTTCCACACTAATACAAGTGCAAAAGTGGTTTCCTGCACCAACACAAGTGTGAAAAGTGGTTTTTCAACACTAAAACAAGTGCGAAAAGTGGTTTTTCAACATTAACACAAGTGCGAAAAGTGGTTTTTCAACATTAACACAAGTGCGAAAAGTGGTTTTTCAACACTAACACAAGTGCGAAAAGTGGTTTTTCAACACTAACACAAGTGCGAAAAGTGGTTTTTCAACACTATCACAAGTGCAAAAAGTGTTTTTTCCACACTACTACAAGTGCAAAAGTGGTTTCCTGCACCAACACAAGTGCGAAAAGTGGTTTTTCAACACTAACACAAGTGCGAAAAGTGGTTTTTCAACACTAACACAAGTGCGAAAAGTGGTTTTTCCACACTAATACAAGTGCAAAAGTGGTTTTCTGCACCAACACAAGTGGGAAAAGTGGTTTTTCGACACTAACACAAGTGCGAAAAGTGGTTTTTCAACACTAACACAAGTGCGAAAAGTGGTTTTTCAACAATAACACAAGTGCGAAAAGTGGTTTTTCAACACTATCACAAGTGCAAAAAGTGTTTTTTCCACACTACTACAAGTGCAAAAGTGGTTCCCTGCACCAACACAAGTGCAAAAAGTGGTTTTTCAACACTAACACAAGTGCGAAAAGTGGTTTTTCAACACTAACACAAGTGCGAAAAGTGGTTTTTCAACACTAACACAAGTGCGAAAAGTGGTTTTTCAACAATAACACAAGTGCGAAAAGTGGTTTTTCAACACTATCACAAGTGCAAAAAGTGTTTTTTCCACACTACTACAAGTGCAAAAGTGGTTCCCTGCACCAACACAAGTGCAAAAAGTGGTTTTTCAACACTAACACAAGTGCGAAAAGTGGTTTTTCAACACTAACACAAGTGCGAAAAGTGGTTTTTCCACACTAATACAAGTGCAAAAGAAGTTTCCTGCACCAACACAAGTGCGAAAAGTGGTTTTTCAACACTAACACAAGTGCGAAAAGTGGTTTTTCAACACTATCACAAGTGCAAAAAGTGTTTTTTCCACACTAATACAAGTGCAAAAGTGGTTTCCTGCACCAACACAAGTGCGAAAAGTGGTTTTTCAACACTATCACAAGTGCAAAAAGTGTTTTTTCCACACTAATACAAGTGCAAAAGTGGTTTCCTGCACCAACACAAGTGCGAAAAGTGATTTTTCCACACTAAAACAAGTGCAAAAGTGGTTTCCTGCACCAACACAAGTGCGAAAAGTGGTTTTTCAACACTAACACAAGTGCGAAAAGTGGTTTTTCAACACTATCACAAGTGCAAAAAGTGTTTTTTCCACACTAATACAAGTGCAAAAGTGTTTTCCTGCACCAACACAAGTGCGAAAAGTGGTTTTTCATCACTAACACAAGTGCGAAAAGTGGTTTTTCAACACTAACACAAGTGCGAAAAGTGGTTTTTCAACACTATCACAAGTGCGAAAAGTGTTTTTTCCACACTAATACAAGCGCAAAAGTGGTTTCCTGCACCAACACAAGTGCGAAAAGTGGTTTTTCAACACTAACACAAGTGCGAAAAGTGGTTTTTCAACACTATCACAAGTGCAAAAAGTGTTTTTTCCATACTAATACAAGTGCAAAAGTGGTTTCCTGCACCAACACAAGTGCGAAAAGTGGTTTTTCAACACTAACACAAGTGCGAAAAGTGGTTTTTCAACAGTAACACAAGTGCGAAAAGTGGATTTTCAACACTATCACAAGCGCAAAAAGTGTTTTTTCCACACTAATACAAGTGCAAAAGTGGTTTCCTGCACCAACACAAGTGTGAAAAGTGGTTTTTCAACACTAAAACAAGTGCGAAAAGTGGTTTTTCAACATTAACACAAGTGCGAAAAGTGGTTTTTCAACATTAACACAAGTGCGAAAAGTGGTTTTTCAACACTAACACAAGTGCGAAAAGTGGTTTTTCAACACTAACACAAGTGCGAAAAGTGGTTTTTCAACACTATCACAAGTGCAAAAAGTGTTTTTTCCACACTACTACAAGTGCAAAAGTGGTTTCCTGCACCAACACAAGTGCGAAAAGTGGTTTTTCAACACTAACACAAGTGCGAAAAGTGGTTTTTCAACACTAACACAAGTGCGAAAAGTGGTTTTTCCACACTAATACAAGTGCAAAAGTGGTTTTCTGCACCAACACAAGTGGGAAAAGTGGTTTTTCGACACTAACACAAGTGCGAAAAGTGGTTTTTCAACACTAACACAAGTGCGAAAAGTGGTTTTTCAACAATAACACAAGTGCGAAAAGTAGTTTTTCAACACTATCACAAGTGCAAAAAGTGTTTTTTCCACACTAATACAAGTGCAAAAGTGGTTCCCTGCACCAACACAAGTGCAAAAAGTGGTTTTTCAACACTAACACAAGTGCGAAAAGTGGTTTTTCAACACTAACACAAGTGCAAAAAGTGGTTTTTCCACACTAACACAAGTGCGAAAAGTGGTTTTTCCACACTAATACAAGTGCAAAAGAAGTTTCCTGCACCAACACAAGTGCGAAAAGTGGTTTTTCAACACTAACACAAGTGCGAAAAGTGGTTTTTCAACACTATCACAAGTGCAAAAAGTGTTTTTTCCACACTAATACAAGTGCAAAAGTGGTTTCCTGCACCAACACAAGTGCGAAAAGTGGTTTTTCAACACTAACACAAGTGCAAAAAGTGGTTTTTCAACATGAACACAAGTGCGAAAAGTGTTTTTTCCACACTAATACAAGTGCAAAAGTGGTTTCCTGCACCAACACAAGTGCGAAAAGTGGTTTTTCAACACTAACACAAGTGCGAAAAGTGGTTTTTCAACACTAACACAAGTGCGAAAAGTGGTTTTTCAACACTAACACAAGTACGAAAAGTGGTTTTTCAACACTAACACAAGTGCGAAAAGTGGTTTTTTCACACTAATACAAGTGCAAAAGTGGTTTCCTGCACCAACACAAGTGCGAAAAGAGGTTTTTCAACACTAACACAAGTGCGAAAAGTGGTTTTTCAACACTATCACAAGTGCAAAAAGTGTTTTTTTCACATTAATACAAGTGCAAAAGTGGTTTCCTGCACCAACACAAGTGCAAAAAGTGGTTTTTCAACACTAACAGAAGTGCGAAAAGTGGTTTTTCAACACTAACACAAGTGCGAAAAGTAGTTTTTCAACACTAACACAAGTGCAAAAAGTGGTTTTTCCACACTAATACAAGAGGAAAAGTGGTTTCCTGCACCAACACAAGTGCGAAAAGTGGTTTTTCAACACTAACACAACTGCGAAAAGTGGTTTTTCAACACTAACACAAGTGCGAAAAGTGGTTTTTCAACACTATCACAAGTGCAAAAAGTGTTTTTTCCACACTAATACAAGTGCAAAAGTGGTTTCCTGCACCAACACCAGTGCGAAAAGTGGTTTTTCAACACTAACACAAGTGCGAAAAGTGGTTTTTCAACACTAACACAAGTGCGAAAAGTGGTTTTTCAACACTATCACAAGTGCAAAAAGTGTTTTTTCCACACTACTACAAGTGCAAAAGTGGTTCCCTGCACCAACACAAGTGCAAAAAGTGGTTTTTCAACACTAACACAAGTGCGAAAAGTGGTTTTTCAACACTAACACAAGTGCGAAAAGTGGTTTTTCCACACTAATACAAGTGCAAAAGAAGTTTCCTGCACCAACACAAGTGCGAAAAGTGGTTTTTCAACACTAACACAAGTGCGAAAAGTGGTTTTTCAACACTATCACAAGTGCAAAAAGTGTTTTTTCCACACTAATACAAGTGCAAAAGTGGTTTCCTGCACCAACACAAGTGCGAAAAGTGGTTTTTCAACACTATCACAAGTGCAAAAAGTGTTTTTTCCACACTAATACAAGTGCAAAAGTGGTTTCCTGCACCAACACAAGTGCGAAAAGTGATTTTTCCACACTAAAACAAGTGCAAAAGTGGTTTCCTGCACCAACACAAGTGCGAAAAGTGGTTTTTCAACACTAACACAAGTGCGAAAAGTGGTTTTTCAACACTATCACAAGTGCAAAAAGTGTTTTTTCCACACTAATACAAGTGCAAAAGTGTTTTCCTGCACCAACACAAGTGCGAAAAGTGGTTTTTCATCACTAACACAAGTGCGAAAAGTGGTTTTTCAACACTAACACAAGTGCGAAAAGTGGTTTTTCAACACTATCACAAGTGCGAAAAGTGTTTTTTCCACACTAATACAAGCGCAAAAGTGGTTTCCTGCACCAACACAAGTGCGAAAAGTGGTTTTTCAACACTAACACAAGTGCGAAAAGTGGTTTTTCAACACTATCACAAGTGCAAAAAGTGTTTTTTCCATACTAATACAAGTGCAAAAGTGGTTTCCTGCACCAACACAAGTGCGAAAAGTGGTTTTTCAACACTAACACAAGTGCGAAAAGTGGTTTTTCAACAGTAACACAAGTGCGAAAAGTGGATTTTCAACACTATCACAAGCGCAAAAAGTGTTTTTTCCACACTAATACAAGTGCAAAAGTGGTTTCCTGCACCAACACAAGTGTGAAAAGTGGTTTTTCAACACTAAAACAAGTGCGAAAAGTGGTTTTTCAACATTAACACAAGTGCGAAAAGTGGTTTTTCAACATTAACACAAGTGCGAAAAGTGGTTTTTCAACACTAACACAAGTGCGAAAAGTGGTTTTTCAACACTAACACAAGTGCGAAAAGTGGTTTTTCAACACTATCACAAGTGCAAAAAGTGTTTTTTCCACACTACTACAAGTGCAAAAGTGGTTTCCTGCACCAACACAAGTGCGAAAAGTGGTTTTTCAACACTAACACAAGTGCGAAAAGTGGTTTTTCAACACTAACACAAGTGCGAAAAGTGGTTTTTCCACACTAATACAAGTGCAAAAGTGGTTTTCTGCACCAACACAAGTGGGAAAAGTGGTTTTTCGACACTAACACAAGTGCGAAAAGTGGTTTTTCAACACTAACACAAGTGCGAAAAGTGGTTTTTCAACAATAACACAAGTGCGAAAAGTAGTTTTTCAACACTATCACAAGTGCAAAAAGTGTTTTTTCCACACTAATACAAGTGCAAAAGTGGTTCCCTGCACCAACACAAGTGCAAAAAGTGGTTTTTCAACACTAACACAAGTGCGAAAAGTGGTTTTTCAACACTAACACAAGTGCAAAAAGTGGTTTTTCCACACTAACACAAGTGCGAAAAGTGGTTTTTCCACACTAATACAAGTGCAAAAGAAGTTTCCTGCACCAACACAAGTGCGAAAAGTGGTTTTTCAACACTAACACAAGTGCGAAAAGTGGTTTTTCAACACTATCACAAGTGCAAAAAGTGTTTTTTCCACACTAATACAAGTGCAAAAGTGGTTTCCTGCACCAACACAAGTGCGAAAAGTGGTTTTTCAACACTAACACAAGTGCAAAAAGTGGTTTTTCAACATGAACACAAGTGCGAAAAGTGTTTTTTCCACACTAATACAAGTGCAAAAGTGGTTTCCTGCACCAACACAAGTGCGAAAAGTGGTTTTTCAACACTAACACAAGTGCGAAAAGTGGTTTTTCAACACTAACACAAGTGCGAAAAGTGGTTTTTCAACACTAACACAAGTACGAAAAGTGGTTTTTCAACACTAACACAAGTGCGAAAAGTGGTTTTTTCACACTAATACAAGTGCAAAAGTGGTTTCCTGCACCAACACAAGTGCGAAAAGAGGTTTTTCAACACTAACACAAGTGCGAAAAGTGGTTTTTCAACACTATCACAAGTGCAAAAAGTGTTTTTTTCACATTAATACAAGTGCAAAAGTGGTTTCCTGCACCAACACAAGTGCAAAAAGTGGTTTTTCAACACTAACAGAAGTGCGAAAAGTGGTTTTTCAACACTAACACAAGTGCGAAAAGTAGTTTTTCAACACTAACACAAGTGCAAAAAGTGGTTTTTCCACACTAATACAAGAGGAAAAGTGGTTTCCTGCACCAACACAAGTGCGAAAAGTGGTTTTTCAACACTAACACAACTGCGAAAAGTGGTTTTTCAACACTAACACAAGTGCGAAAAGTGGTTTTTCAACACTATCACAAGTGCAAAAAGTGTTTTTTCCACACTAATACAAGTGCAAAAGTGGTTTCCTGCACCAACACCAGTGCGAAAAGTGGTTTTTCAACACTAACACAAGTGCGAAAAGTGGTTTTTCAACACTAACACAAGTGCGAAAAGTGGTTTTTCAACACTATCACAAGTGCAAAAAGTGTTTTTTCCACACTACTACAAGTGCAAAAGTGGTTTCCTGCACCAACACAAGTGCGAAAAGTGGTTTTTCAACACTAACACAAGTGCGAAAAGTGGTTTTTCAACACTAACACAAGTGCGAAAAGTGGTTTTTCCACACTAATACAAGTGCAAAAGTGGTTTTCTGCACCAACACAAGTGGGAAAAGTGGTTTTTCAACACTAACACAAGTGCGAAAAGTGGTTTTTCAACACTAACACAAGTGCGAAAAGTGGTTTTTCAACAATAACAGAAGTGCGAAAAGTGGTTTTTCAACACTATCACAAGTGCAAAAAGTGTTTTTTCCACACTAATACAAGTGCAAAAGTGGTTTCCTGCACCAACACAAGTGCGAAAAGTGGTTTTTCAACACTAACACAAGTGCGAAAAGTGGTTTTTCAGCACTAACACAAGTGCGAAAAGTGTTTTTTCCACACTAATACAAGTGCAAAAGTGGTTTCCTGCATCAACACAAGTGCGAAAAGTGGTTTTTCAACACTATCACAAGTGCAAAAAGTGTTTTTTCCACACTAATACAAGTGCAAAAGTGGTTTCCTGCACCAACACAAGTGCGAAAAGTGGTTTTTCAACACTAACACAAGTGCGAAAAGTGGTTTTTCAACACTAACACAAGTGCAAAAAGTGGTTTTTCCACACTAACACAAGTGCGAAAAGTGGTTTTTCCACACTAATACAAGTGCAAAAGTAGTTTCCTGCACCAACACAAGTGCGAAAAGTGGTTTTTCAACACTAACACAAGTGCGAAAAGTGGTTTTTCAACACTATCACAAGTGCAAAAAGTGTTTTTTCCACACTAATACAAGTGCAAAAGTGGTTTCCTGCACCAACACAAGTGCGAAAAGTGGTTTTTCAACACTAACACAAGTGCAAAAAGTGGTTTTTCAACACGAACACAAGTGCGAAAAGTGTTTTTTCCACACTAATACAAGTGCAAAAGTGGTTTCCTGCACCAACACAAGTGCGAAAAGTGGTTTTTCAACACTAACACAAGTGCGAAAAGTGGTTTTTCAACACTAACACAAGTGCGAAAAGTGGTTTTTTCACACTAATACAAGTGCAAAAGTGGTTGCCTGCACCAACACAAGTGCGAAAAGAGGTTTTTCAACACTAACACAAGTGCAAAAAGTGGTTTTTCAACACTATCACAAGTGCAAAAAGTGTTTTTTCCACACTAATACAAGTGCAAAAGTGGTTTCCTGCACCAACACAAGTGCAAAAAGTGGTTTTTCAACACTAACAGAAGTGCGAAAAGTGGTTTTTCAACACTAACACAAGTGCGAAAAGTGGTTTTTCAACACTAACACAAGTGCGAAAAGTGGTTTTTCAACACTAACACAAGTGCGAAAAGTGGTTTTTCAACACTAACACAAGTGCAAAAAGTGGTTTTTCCACACTAATACAAGTGCAAAAGTGGTTTCCTGCACCAACACAAGTGCGAAAAGTGGTTTTTCAACACTAACACAAGTGCGAAAAGTGGTTTTTCAACACTATCACAAGTGCAAAAAGTGGTTTTTCCACACTAATACAAGTGCAAAAAGTGTTTTTTCCACACTAATACAAGTGCAAAAGTGATTTCCTGCACCAACACAAGTGCGAAAAGTGGTTTTTCAACACTAACACAAGTGCGAAAAGTGGTTTTCCACACTAATACAAGTGCAAAAGTGGTTTCCTGCACCAACACAAGTGCGAAAAGTGGTTTTTCAACACTAACACAAGTGCGAAAAGTGGTTTTTCAACATTATCACAAGCGCAAAAAGTGTTTTTTCCACACTAATACAAGTGCAAAAGTGGTTTCCTGCACCAACACAAGTGCGAAAAGTGGTTTTTCAACACTAACACAAGTGCGAAAAGTGGTTTTTCAACACTATCACAAGTGCAAAAAGTGTTTTTTCCACACTAATACAAGTGCAAAAGTGGTTTCCTGCACCAACACAAGTGCGAAAAGTGGATTTTCATCACTAACACAAGTGCGAAAAGTGGTTTTTCAACACTAATACAAGTGCGAAAAGTGGTTTTTCAACACTATCACAAGTGCGAAAAGTGTTTTTTCCACACTAATACAAGTGCAAAAGTGGTTTCCTGCACCAACACAAGTGCGAAAAGTGGTTTTTCAACACTAACACAAATGCGAAAAGTCGT
Organism: Myxine glutinosa; assembly: GCF_964187855.1. NCBI lineage: Eukaryota > Metazoa > Chordata > Myxini > Myxiniformes > Myxinidae > Myxine > Myxine glutinosa. The sequence goes on from NW_027616970.1 coordinate 120,730, forward strand.
TTTTCAACACTATCACAAGTGCAAAAAGTGTTTTTTCCATACTAATACAAGTGCAAAAGTGTTTTCCTGCACCAACACAAGTGCGAAAAGTGGTTTTTCAACACTAACACAAGTGCGAAAAGTGGTTTTTCAACACTAACACAAGTGCGAAAAGTGGATTTTCAACACTATCACAAGTGCAAAAAGTGTTTTTTCCACACTACTACAAGTGCAAAAGTGGTTTCCTGCACCAACACAAGTGCGAAAAGTGGTTTTTCAACACTAACACAAGTGCGAAAAGTGGTTTTTCAACACTAACACAAGTGCGAAAAGTGGTTTTTCCACACTAATACAAGTGCAAAAGTGGTTTTCTGCACCAACACAAGTGGGAAAAGTGGTTTTTCGACACTAACACAAGTGCGAAAAGTGGTTTTTCAACACTAACACAAGTGCGAAAAGTGGTTTTTCAACAATAACACAAGTGCGAAAAGTAGTTTTTCAACACTATCACAAGTGCAAAAAGTGTTTTTTCCACACTAATACAAGTGCAAAAGTGGTTCCCTGCACCAACACAAGTGCAAAAAGTGGTTTTTCAACACTAACACAAGTGCGAAAAGTGGTTTTTCAACACTAACACAAGTGCAAAAAGTGGTTTTTCCACACTAACACAAGTGCGAAAAGTGGTTTTTCCACACTAATACAAGTGCAAAAGAAGTTTCCTGCACCAACACAAGTGCGAAAAGTGGTTTTTCAACACTAACACAAGTGCGAAAAGTGGTTTTTCAACACTATCACAAGTGCAAAAAGTGTTTTTTCCACACTAATACAAGTGCAAAAGTGGTTTCCTGCACCAACACAAGTGCGAAAAGTGGTTTTTCAACACTAACACAAGTGCAAAAAGTGGTTTTTCAACATGAACACAAGTGCGAAAAGTGTTTTTTCCACACTAATACAAGTGCAAAAGTGGTTTCCTGCACCAACACAAGTGCGAAAAGTGGTTTTTCAACACTAACACAAGTGCGAAAAGTGGTTTTTCAACACTAACACAAGTGCGAAAAGTGGTTTTTCAACACTAACACAAGTACGAAAAGTGGTTTTTCAACACTAACACAAGTGCGAAAAGTGGTTTTTTCACACTAATACAAGTGCAAAAGTGGTTTCCTGCACCAACACAAGTGCGAAAAGAGGTTTTTCAACACTAACACAAGTGCGAAAAGTGGTTTTTCAACACTATCACAAGTGCAAAAAGTGTTTTTTTCACATTAATACAAGTGCAAAAGTGGTTTCCTGCACCAACACAAGTGCAAAAAGTGGTTTTTCAACACTAACAGAAGTGCGAAAAGTGGTTTTTCAACACTAACACAAGTGCGAAAAGTAGTTTTTCAACACTAACACAAGTGCAAAAAGTGGTTTTTCCACACTAATACAAGAGGAAAAGTGGTTTCCTGCACCAACACAAGTGCGAAAAGTGGTTTTTCAACACTAACACAACTGCGAAAAGTGGTTTTTCAACACTAACACAAGTGCGAAAAGTGGTTTTTCAACACTATCACAAGTGCAAAAAGTGTTTTTTCCACACTAATACAAGTGCAAAAGTGGTTTCCTGCACCAACACCAGTGCGAAAAGTGGTTTTTCAACACTAACACAAGTGCGAAAAGTGGTTTTTCAACACTAACACAAGTGCGAAAAGTGGTTTTTCAACACTATCACAAGTGCAAAAAGTGTTTTTTCCACACTACTACAAGTGCAAAAGTGGTTTCCTGCACCAACACAAGTGCGAAAAGTGGTTTTTCAACACTAACACAAGTGCGAAAAGTGGTTTTTCAACACTAACACAAGTGCGAAAAGTGGTTTTTCCACACTAATACAAGTGCAAAAGTGGTTTTCTGCACCAACACAAGTGGGAAAAGTGGTTTTTCAACACTAACACAAGTGCGAAAAGTGGTTTTTCAACACTAACACAAGTGCGAAAAGTGGTTTTTCAACAATAACAGAAGTGCGAAAAGTGGTTTTTCAACACTATCACAAGTGCAAAAAGTGTTTTTTCCACACTAATACAAGTGCAAAAGTGGTTTCCTGCACCAACACAAGTGCGAAAAGTGGTTTTTCAACACTAACACAAGTGCGAAAAGTGGTTTTTCAGCACTAACACAAGTGCGAAAAGTGTTTTTTCCACACTAATACAAGTGCAAAAGTGGTTTCCTGCATCAACACAAGTGCGAAAAGTGGTTTTTCAACACTATCACAAGTGCAAAAAGTGTTTTTTCCACACTAATACAAGTGCAAAAGTGGTTTCCTGCACCAACACAAGTGCGAAAAGTGGTTTTTCAACACTAACACAAGTGCGAAAAGTGGTTTTTCAACACTAACACAAGTGCAAAAAGTGGTTTTTCCACACTAACACAAGTGCGAAAAGTGGTTTTTCCACACTAATACAAGTGCAAAAGTAGTTTCCTGCACCAACACAAGTGCGAAAAGTGGTTTTTCAACACTAACACAAGTGCGAAAAGTGGTTTTTCAACACTATCACAAGTGCAAAAAGTGTTTTTTCCACACTAATACAAGTGCAAAAGTGGTTTCCTGCACCAACACAAGTGCGAAAAGTGGTTTTTCAACACTAACACAAGTGCAAAAAGTGGTTTTTCAACACGAACACAAGTGCGAAAAGTGTTTTTTCCACACTAATACAAGTGCAAAAGTGGTTTCCTGCACCAACACAAGTGCGAAAAGTGGTTTTTCAACACTAACACAAGTGCGAAAAGTGGTTTTTCAACACTAACACAAGTGCAAAAAGTGGTTTTTCAACACTAACACAAGTGCGAAAAGTGGTTTTTTCACACTAATACAAGTGCAAAAGTGGTTGCCTGCACCAACACAAGTGCGAAAAGAGGTTTTTCAACACTAACACAAGTGCAAAAAGTGGTTTTTCAACACTATCACAAGTGCAAAAAGTGTTTTTTCCACACTAATACAAGTGCAAAAGTGGTTTCCTGCACCAACACAAGTGCAAAAAGTGGTTTTTCAACACTAACAGAAGTGCGAAAAGTGGTTTTTCAACACTAACACAAGTGCGAAAAGTGGTTTTTCAACACTAACACAAGTGCGAAAAGTGGTTTTTCAACACTAACACAAGTGCGAAAAGTGGTTTTTCAACACTAACACAAGTGCAAAAAGTGGTTTTTCCACACTAATACAAGTGCAAAAGTGGTTTCCTGCACCAACACAAGTGCGAAAAGTGGTTTTTCAACACTAACACAAGTGCGAAAAGTGGTTTTTCAACACTATCACAAGTGCAAAAAGTGGTTTTTCCACACTAATACAAGTGCAAAAAGTGTTTTTTCCACACTAATACAAGTGCAAAAGTGATTTCCTGCACCAACACAAGTGCGAAAAGTGGTTTTTCAACACTAACACAAGTGCGAAAAGTGGTTTTCCACACTAATACAAGTGCAAAAGTGGTTTCCTGCACCAACACAAGTGCGAAAAGTGGTTTTTCAACACTAACACAAGTGCGAAAAGTGGTTTTTCAACATTATCACAAGCGCAAAAAGTGTTTTTTCCACACTAATACAAGTGCAAAAGTGGTTTCCTGCACCAACACAAGTGCGAAAAGTGGTTTTTCAACACTAACACAAGTGCGAAAAGTGGTTTTTCAACACTATCACAAGTGCAAAAAGTGTTTTTTCCACACTAATACAAGTGCAAAAGTGGTTTCCTGCACCAACACAAGTGCGAAAAGTGGATTTTCATCACTAACACAAGTGCGAAAAGTGGTTTTTCAACACTAATACAAGTGCGAAAAGTGGTTTTTCAACACTATCACAAGTGCGAAAAGTGTTTTTTCCACACTAATACAAGTGCAAAAGTGGTTTCCTGCACCAACACAAGTGCGAAAAGTGGTTTTTCAACACTAACACAAATGCGAAAAGTCGTTTTTCAACACTATCACAAGTGCAAAAAGTGTTTTTTCCATACTAATACAAGTGCAAAAGTGTTTTCCTGCACCAACACAAGTGCGAAAAGTGGTTTTTCAACACTAACACAAGTGCGAAAAGTGGTTTTTCAACACTAACACAAGTGCGAAAAGTGGATTTTCAACACTATCACAAGCGCAAAAAGTGTTTTTTCCACACTAATACAAGTGCAAAAGTGGTTTCCTGCACCAACACAAGTGTGAAAAGTGGTTTTTCAACACTAAAACAAGTCCGAAAAGTGGTTTTTCAACATTAACACAAGTGCGAAAAGTGGTTTTTCAACACTATCACAAGTGCAAAAAGTGTTTTTTCCACACTAATACAAGTGCAAAAGTGGTTTCCTGCACCAACACAAGCGCGAAAAGTGGTTTTTCAACACTAACACAAGTGCAAAAAGTGGTTTTTCAACACTAACACAAGTGTGAAAAGTGGTTTATCAACACTATCACAAGTGCAAAAAGTGTTTTTTCCACAATAATACAAGTGCAAAAGTGGTTTCCTGCACCAACACAAGTGCGAAAAGTAGTTTTTCAACACTAACACAAGTGCGAAAAGTGGTTTTTCAACACTAACACGAGTGCGAAAAGTGGTTTTTCCACACTAATACAAGTGCAAAAGTGGTTTCCTGCACCAACACAAGTGCGAAAAGAGGTTTTTCAACACTAACACAAGTGCGAAAAGTGGTTTTTCAACACTATCACAAGTGCAAAAAGTGTTTTTTCCACACTAATACAAGTGCAAAAGTGGTTTCCTGCACCAACACAAGTGCAAAAAGTGGTTTTTCAACACTAACAGAAGTGCGAAAAGTGGTTTTTCAACACTAACACAAGTGCGAAAAGTGGTTTTTCAACACTAACACAAGTGCAAAAAGTGGTTTTTCCACACTAATACAAGTGGAAAAGTGGTTTCCTGCACCAACACAAGTGCGAAAAGTGGTTTTTCATCACTAACACAAGTGCGAAAAGTGGTTTTTCAACACTAACACAAGTGCGAAAAGTGGTTTTTTCCACACTAATACAAGTGCAAAAGTGGTTTCCTGCACCAACACAAGTGCAAAAAGTGGTTTTTCAACACTAACAGAAGTGCGAAAAGTGGTTTTTCAACACTAACACAAGTGCGAAAAGTGGTTTTTCAACACTAACACAAGTGCAAAAAGTGTTTTTTCCATACTAATACAAGTGCAAAAGTGGTTTCCTGCACCAACACAAGTGCGAAAAGTGGTTTTTCAACACTAACACAAGTGCGAAAAGTGGTTTTTCAACAGTAACACAAGTGCGAAAAGTGGATTTTCAACACTATCACAAGCGCAAAAAGTGTTTTTTCCACACTAATACAAGTGCAAAAGTGGTTTCCTGCACCAACACAAGTGTGAAAAGTGGTTTTTCAACACTAAAACAAGTGCGAAAAGTGGTTTTTCAACATTAACACAAGTGCGAAAAGTGGTTTTTCAACATTAACACAAGTGCGAAAAGTGGTTTTTCAACACTAACACAAGTGCGAAAAGTGGTTTTTCCACACTAATACAAGTGCAAAAGTGGTTTTCTGCACCAACACAAGTGGGAAAAGTGGTTTTTCAACACTAACACAAGTGCGAAAAGTGGTTTTTCAACACTAACACAAGTGCGAAAAGTGGATTTTCAACACTATCACAAGCGCAAAAAGTGTTTTTTCCACACTAATACAAGTGCAAAAGTGGTTTCCTGCACCAACACAAGTGTGAAAAGTGGTTTTTCAACACTAAAACAAGTGCGAAAAGTGGTTTTTCAACATTAACACAAGTGCGAAAAGTGGTTTTTCAACACTATCACAAGTGCAAAAAGTGTTTTTTCCACACTAATACAAGTGCAAAAGTGGTTTCCTGCACCAACACAAGCGCGAAAAGTGGTTTTTCAACACTAACACAAGTGCGAAAAGTGGTTTTTCAACACTAACACAAGTGTGAAAAGTGGTTTATCAACACTATCACAAGTGCAAAAAGTGTTTTTTCCACAATAATACAAGTGCAAAAGTGGTTTCCTGCACCAACACAAGTGCGAAAAGTAGTTTTTCAACACTAACACAAGTGCGAAAAGTGGTTTTTCAACACTAACACGAGTGCGAAAAGTGGTTTTTCCACATTAATACAAGTGCAAAAGTGGTTTCCTGCACCAACACAAGTGCGAAAAGAGGTTTTTCAACACTAACACAAGTGCGAAAAGTGGTTTTTCAACACTATCACAAGTGCAAAAAGTGTTTTTTCCACACTAATACAAGTGCAAAAGTGGTTTCCTGCACCAACACAAGTGCAAAAAGTGGTTTTTCAACACTAACAGAAGTGCGAAAAGTGGTTTTTCAACACTAACACAAATGCGAAAAGTGGTTTTTCAACACTAACACAAGTGCAAAAAGTGGTTTTTCCACACTAATACAAGTGGAAAAGTGGTTTCCTGCACCAACACAAGTGCGAAAAGTGGTTTTTCAACACTAACACAAGTGCGAAAAGTGGTTTTTCAACACTAACACAAGTGCGAAAAGTGGTTTTTCAACACTATCACAAGTGCAAAAAGTGTTTTTTCCACACTAATACAAGTGCAAAAGTGGTTTCCTGCACCAACACCAGTGCGAAAAGTGGTTTTTCAACACTAACACAAGTGCGAAAAGTGGTTTTTCAACACTAACACAAGTGCGAAAAGTGGTTTTTCAACACTATCACAAGTGCAAAAAGTGTTTTTTCCACACTACTACAAGTGCAAAAGTGGTTTCCTGCACCAACACAAGTGTGAAAAGTGGTTTTTCAACACTAACACAAGTGCGAAAAGTGGTTTTTCAACACTAACACAAGTGCGAAAAGTGGTTTTTCCACACTAATACAAGTGCAAAAAGTGGTTTTTCAACAATAACACAAGTGCGAAAAGTGTTTTTTCAACACTAACACAAGTGCGAAAACTGGTTTTTCAACACTAACACAAGTGCGAAAAGTGGTTTTTCAACAATAACACAAGTGCGAAAAGTGTTTTTTCAACACTAACACAAGTGCGAAAAGTGGTTTTTCAACACTAACACAAGTGCAAAAAGTGGTTTTTCCACACTAATACAAGTGCAAAAGTGGTTTCCTGCACCAACACAAGTGCGAAAAGTGGTTTTTCAACACTAACACAAGTGCGAAAAGTGGTTTTTCAACACTATCACAAGTGCAAAAAGTGGTTTTTCCACACTAATACAAGTGCAAAAAGTGTTTTTTCCACACTAATACAAGTGCAAAAGTGATTTCCTGCACCAACACAAGTGCGAAAAGTGGTTTTCCACACTAATACAAGTGCAAAAGTGGTTTCCTGCACCAACACAAGCGCGAAAAGTGGTTTTTCAACACTAACACAAGTGCGAAAAGTGGTTTTTCAACACTAACACAAGTGTGAAAAGTGGTTTATCAACACTATCACAAGTGCAAAAAGTGTTTTTTCCACAATAATACAAGTGCAAAAGTGGTTTCCTGCACCAACACAAGTGCGAAAAGTAGTTTTTCAACACTAACACAAGTGCGAAAAGTGGTTTTTCAACACTAACACGAGTGCGAAAAGTGGTTTTTCCACACTAATACAAGTGCAAAAGTGGTTTCCTGCACCAACACAAGTGCGAAAAGTGGTTTTTCCACACTAATACAAGTGCAAAAGTGGTTTTCTGCACCAACACAAGTGGGAAAAGTGGTTTTTCAACACTAACACAAGTGCGAAAAGTGGTTTTTCAACACTAACACAAGTGCGAAAAGTGGTTTTTCAACAATAACAGAAGTGCGAAAAGTGGTTTTTCAACACTATCACAAGTGCAAAAAGTGTTTTTTCCACACTAATACAAGTGCAAAAGTGGTTTCCTGCACCAACACAAGTGCGAAAAGTGGTTTTTCAACACTAACACAAGTGCGAAAAGTGGTTTTTCAGCACTAACACAAGTGCGAAAAGTGTTTTTTCCACACTAATACAAGTGCAAAAGTGGTTTCCTGCATCAACACAAGTGCGAAAAGTGGTTTTTCAACACTATCACAAGTGCAAAAAGTGTTTTTTCCACACTAATACAAGTGCAAAAGTGGTTTCCTGCACCAACACAAGTGCGAAAAGTGGTTTTTCAACACTAACACAAGTGCGAAAAGTGGTTTTTCAACACTAACACAAGTGCAAAAAGTGGTTTTTCCACACTAACACAAGTGCGAAAAGTGGTTTTTCCACACTAATACAAGTGCAAAAGTAGTTTCCTGCACCAACACAAGTGCGAAAAGTGGTTTTTCAACACTAACACAAGTGCGAAAAGTGGTTTTTCAACACTATCACAAGTGTAAAAAGTGTTTTTTCCACACTAATACAAGTGCAAAAGTGGTTTCCTGCACCAACACAAGTGCGAAAAGTGGTTTTTCAACACTAACACAAGTGCAAAAAGTGGTTTTTCAACACGAACACAAGTGCGAAAAGTGTTTTTTCCACACTAATACAAGTGCAAAAGTGGTTTCCTGCACCAACACAAGTGCGAAAAGTGGTTTTTCAACACTAACACAAGTGCGAAAAGTGGTTTTTCAACACTAACACAAGTGCAAAAAGTGGTTTTTCAACACTAACACAAGTGCGAAAAGTGGTTTTTCAACACTAACACAAGTGCAAAAAGTGGTTTTTCAACACTAACACAAGTGCGAAAAGTGGTTTTTCAACACTATCACAAGTGCGAAAAGTGTTTTTTCCACACTAATACAAGCGCAAAAGTGGTTTCCTGCACCAACACAAGTGCGAAAAGTGGTTTTTCAACACTAACACAAGTGCGAAAAGTGGTTTTTCAACACTATCACAAGTGCAAAAAGTGTTTTTTCCATACTAATACAAGTGCAAAAGTGGTTTCCTGCACCAACACAAGTGCGAAAAGTGGTTTTTCAACACTAACACAAGTGCGAAAAGTGGTTTTTCAACAGTAACACAAGTGCGAAAAGTGGATTTTCAACACTATCACAAGCGCAAAAAGTGTTTTTTCCACACTAATACAAGTGCAAAAGTGGTTTCCTGCACCAACACAAGTGTGAAAAGTGGTTTTTCAACACTAAAACAAGTGCGAAAAGTGGTTTTTCAACATTAACACAAGTGCGAAAAGTGGTTTTTCAACATTAACACAAGTGCGAAAAGTGGTTTTTCAACACTAACACAAGTGCGAAAAGTGGTTTTTCCACACTAATACAAGTGCAAAAGTGGTTTTCTGCACCAACACAAGTGGGAAAAGTGGTTTTTCAACACTAACACAAGTGCGAAAAGTGGTTTTTCAACACTAACACAAGTGCGAAAAGTGGATTTTCAACACTATCACAAGCGCAAAAAGTGTTTTTTCCACACTAATACAAGTGCAAAAGTGGTTTCCTGCACCAACACAAGTGTGAAAAGTGGTTTTTCAACACTAAAACAAGTGCGAAAAGTGGTTTTTCAACATTAACACAAGTGCGAAAAGTGGTTTTTCAACACTATCACAAGTGCAAAAAGTGTTTTTTCCACACTAATACAAGTGCAAAAGTGGTTTCCTGCACCAACACAAGCGCGAAAAGTGGTTTTTCAACACTAACACAAGTGCGAAAAGTGGTTTTTCAACACTAACACAAGTGTGAAAAGTGGTTTATCAACACTATCACAAGTGCAAAAAGTGTTTTTTCCACAATAATACAAGTGCAAAAGTGGTTTCCTGCACCAACACAAGTGCGAAAAGTAGTTTTTCAACACTAACACAAGTGCGAAAAGTGGTTTTTCAACACTAACACGAGTGCGAAAAGTGGTTTTTCCACATTAATACAAGTGCAAAAGTGGTTTCCTGCACCAACACAAGTGCGAAAAGAGGTTTTTCAACACTAACACAAGTGCGAAAAGTGGTTTTTCAACACTATCACAAGTGCAAAAAGTGTTTTTTCCACACTAATACAAGTGCAAAAGTGGTTTCCTGCACCAACACAAGTGCAAAAAGTGGTTTTTCAACACTAACAGAAGTGCGAAAAGTGGTTTTTCAACACTAACACAAATGCGAAAAGTGGTTTTTCAACACTAACACAAGTGCAAAAAGTGGTTTTTCCACACTAATACAAGTGGAAAAGTGGTTTCCTGCACCAACACAAGTGCGAAAAGTGGTTTTTCAACACTAACACAAGTGCGAAAAGTGGTTTTTCAACACTAACACAAGTGCGAAAAGTGGTTTTTCAACACTATCACAAGTGCAAAAAGTGTTTTTTCCACACTAATACAAGTGCAAAAGTGGTTTCCTGCACCAACACCAGTGCGAAAAGTGGTTTTTCAACACTAACACAAGTGCGAAAAGTGGTTTTTCAACACTAACACAAGTGCGAAAAGTGGTTTTTCAACACTATCACAAGTGCAAAAAGTGTTTTTTCCACACTACTACAAGTGCAAAAGTGGTTTCCTGCACCAACACAAGTGTGAAAAGTGGTTTTTCAACACTAACACAAGTGCGAAAAGTGGTTTTTCAACACTAACACAAGTGCGAAAAGTGGTTTTTCCACACTAATACAAGTGCAAAAAGTGGTTTTTCAACAATAACACAAGTGCGAAAAGTGTTTTTTCAACACTAACACAAGTGCGAAAACTGGTTTTTCAACACTAACACAAGTGCGAAAAGTGGTTTTTCAACAATAACACAAGTGCGAAAAGTGTTTTTTCAACACTAACACAAGTGCGAAAAGTGGTTTTTCAACACTAACACAAGTGCAAAAAGTGGTTTTTCCACACTAATACAAGTGCAAAAGTGGTTTCCTGCACCAACACAAGTGCGAAAAGTGGTTTTTCAACACTAACACAAGTGCGAAAAGTGGTTTTTCAACACTATCACAAGTGCAAAAAGTGGTTTTTCCACACTAATACAAGTGCAAAAAGTGTTTTTTCCACACTAATACAAGTGCAAAAGTGATTTCCTGCACCAACACAAGTGCGAAAAGTGGTTTTCCACACTAATACAAGTGCAAAAGTGGTTTCCTGCACCAACACAAGCGCGAAAAGTGGTTTTTCAACACTAACACAAGTGCGAAAAGTGGTTTTTCAACACTAACACAAGTGTGAAAAGTGGTTTATCAACACTATCACAAGTGCAAAAAGTGTTTTTTCCACAATAATACAAGTGCAAAAGTGGTTTCCTGCACCAACACAAGTGCGAAAAGTAGTTTTTCAACACTAACACAAGTGCGAAAAGTGGTTTTTCAACACTAACACGAGTGCGAAAAGTGGTTTTTCCACACTAATACAAGTGCAAAAGTGGTTTCCTGCACCAACACAAGTGCGAAAAGTGGTTTTTCCACACTAATACAAGTGCAAAAGTGGTTTTCTGCACCAACACAAGTGGGAAAAGTGGTTTTTCAACACTAACACAAGTGCGAAAAGTGGTTTTTCAACACTAACACAAGTGCGAAAAGTGGTTTTTCAACAATAACAGAAGTGCGAAAAGTGGTTTTTCAACACTATCACAAGTGCAAAAAGTGTTTTTTCCACACTAATACAAGTGCAAAAGTGGTTTCCTGCACCAACACAAGTGCGAAAAGTGGTTTTTCAACACTAACACAAGTGCGAAAAGTGGTTTTTCAGCACTAACACAAGTGCGAAAAGTGTTTTTTCCACACTAATACAAGTGCAAAAGTGGTTTCCTGCATCAACACAAGTGCGAAAAGTGGTTTTTCAACACTATCACAAGTGCAAAAAGTGTTTTTTCCACACTAATACAAGTGCAAAAGTGGTTTCCTGCACCAACACAAGTGCGAAAAGTGGTTTTTCAACACTAACACAAGTGCGAAAAGTGGTTTTTCAACACTAACACAAGTGCAAAAAGTGGTTTTTCCACACTAACACAAGTGCGAAAAGTGGTTTTTCCACACTAATACAAGTGCAAAAGTAGTTTCCTGCACCAACACAAGTGCGAAAAGTGGTTTTTCAACACTAACACAAGTGCGAAAAGTGGTTTTTCAACACTATCACAAGTGTAAAAAGTGTTTTTTCCACACTAATACAAGTGCAAAAGTGGTTTCCTGCACCAACACAAGTGCGAAAAGTGGTTTTTCAACACTAACACAAGTGCAAAAAGTGGTTTTTCAACACGAACACAAGTGCGAAAAGTGTTTTTTCCACACTAATACAAGTGCAAAAGTGGTTTCCTGCACCAACACAAGTGCGAAAAGTGGTTTTTCAACACTAACACAAGTGCGAAAAGTGGTTTTTCAACACTAACACAAGTGCAAAAAGTGGTTTTTCAACACTAACACAAGTGCGAAAAGTGGTTTTTTCACACTAATACAAGTGCAAAAGTGGTTGCCTGCACCAACACAGGTGCGAAAAGAGGTTTTTCAACACTAACACAAGTGCAAAAAGTGGTTTTTCAACACTAATACAAGTGCAAAAGTGATTTCCTGCACCAACACAAGTGCGAAAAGTGGTTTTTCAACACTAACACAAGTGCGAAAAGTGGTTTTTCAACACTATCACAAGTGCAAAAAGTGTTTTTTCCACACTAATACAAGTGCAAAAGTGGTTTCCTGCACCAACACAAGTGTGAAAAGTGGATTTTCATCACTAACACAAGTGCGAAAAGTGGTTTTTCAACACTAATACAAGTGCGAAAAGTGGTTTTTCAACACTATCACAAGTGCGAAAAGTGTTTTTTCCACACTAATACAAGTGCAAAAGTGGTTTCCTGCACCAACACAAGTGCGAAAAGTGGTTTTTCAACACTAACACAAATGCGAAAAGTCGTTTTTCAACACTATCACAAGTGCAAAAAGTGTTTTTTCCATACTAATACAAGTGCAAAAGTGTTTTCCTGCACCAACACAAGTGCGAAAAGTGGTTTTTCAACACTAACACAAGTGCGAAAAGTGGTTTTTCAACACTAACACAAGTGCGAAAAGTGGATTTTCAACACTATCACAAGCGCAAAAAGTGTTTTTTCCACACTAATACAAGTGCAAAAGTGGTTTCCTGCACCAACACAAGTGTGAAAAGTGGTTTTTCAACACTAAAACAAGTCCGAAAAGTGGTTTTTCAACATTAACACAAGTGCGAAAAGTGGTTTTTCAACACTATCACAAGTGCAAAAAGTGTTTTTTCCACACTAATACAAGTGCAAAAGTGGTTTCCTGCACCAACACAAGCGCGAAAAGTGGTTTTTCAACACTAACACAAGTGCAAAAAGTGGTTTTTCAACACTAACACAAGTGTGAAAAGTGGTTTATCAACACTATCACAAGTGCAAAAAGTGTTTTTTCCACAATAATACAAGTGCAAAAGTGGTTTCCTGCACCAACACAAGTGCGAAAAGTAGTTTTTCAACACTAACACAAGTGCGAAAAGTGGTTTTTCAACACTAACACGAGTGCGAAAAGTGGTTTTTCCACACTAATACAAGTGCAAAAGTGGTTTCCTGCACCAACACAAGTGCGAAAAGAGGTTTTTCAACACTAACACAAGTGCGAAAAGTGGTTTTTCAACACTATCACAAGTGCAAAAAGTGTTTTTTCCACACTAATACAAGTGCAAAAGTGGTTTCCTGCACCAACACAAGTGCAAAAAGTGGTTTTTCAACACTAACAGAAGTGCGAAAAGTGGTTTTTCAACACTAACACAAGTGCGAAAAGTGGTTTTTCAACACTAACACAAGTGCAAAAAGTGGTTTTTCCACACTAATACAAGTGGAAAAGTGGTTTCCTGCACCAACACAAGTGCGAAAAGTGGTTTTTCATCACTAACACAAGTGCGAAAAGTGGTTTTTCAACACTAACACAAGTGCGAAAAGTGGTTTTTCAACACTATCACAAGTGCGAAAAGTGTTTTTTCCACACTAATACAAGCGCAAAAGTGGTTTCCTGCACCAACACAAGTGCGAAAAGTGGTTTTTCAACACTAACACAAGTGCGAAAAGTGGTTTTTCAACACTATCACAAGTGCAAAAAGTGTTTTTTCCATACTAATACAAGTGCAAAAGTGGTTTCCTGCACCAACACAAGTGCGAAAAGTGGTTTTTCAACACTAACACAAGTGCGAAAAGTGGTTTTTCAACAGTAACACAAGTGCGAAAAGTGGATTTTCAACACTATCACAAGCGCAAAAAGTGTTTTTTCCACACTAATACAAGTGCAAAAGTGGTTTCCTGCACCAACACAAGTGTGAAAAGTGGTTTTTCAACACTAAAACAAGTGCGAAAAGTGGTTTTTCAACATTAACACAAGTGCGAAAAGTGGTTTTTCAACATTAACACAAGTGCGAAAAGTGGTTTTTCAACACTAACACAAGTGCGAAAAGTGGTTTTTCCACACTAATACAAGTGCAAAAGTGGTTTTCTGCACCAACACAAGTGGGAAAAGTGGTTTTTCAACACTAACACAAGTGCGAAAAGTGGTTTTTCAACACTAACACAAGTGCGAAAAGTGGATTTTCAACACTATCACAAGCGCAAAAAGTGTTTTTTCCACACTAATACAAGTGCAAAAGTGGTTTCCTGCACCAACACAAGTGTGAAAAGTGGTTTTTCAACACTAAAACAAGTGCGAAAAGTGGTTTTTCAACATTAACACAAGTGCGAAAAGTGGTTTTTCAACACTATCACAAGTGCAAAAAGTGTTTTTTCCACACTAATACAAGTGCAAAAGTGGTTTCCTGCACCAACACAAGCGCGAAAAGTGGTTTTTCAACACTAACACAAGTGCGAAAAGTGGTTTTTCAACACTAACACAAGTGTGAAAAGTGGTTTATCAACACTATCACAAGTGCAAAAAGTGTTTTTTCCACAATAATACAAGTGCAAAAGTGGTTTCCTGCACCAACACAAGTGCGAAAAGTAGTTTTTCAACACTAACACAAGTGCGAAAAGTGGTTTTTCAACACTAACACGAGTGCGAAAAGTGGTTTTTCCACATTAATACAAGTGCAAAAGTGGTTTCCTGCACCAACACAAGTGCGAAAAGAGGTTTTTCAACACTAACACAAGTGCGAAAAGTGGTTTTTCAACACTATCACAAGTGCAAAAAGTGTTTTTTCCACACTAATACAAGTGCAAAAGTGGTTTCCTGCACCAACACAAGTGCAAAAAGTGGTTTTTCAACACTAACAGAAGTGCGAAAAGTGGTTTTTCAACACTAACACAAATGCGAAAAGTGGTTTTTCAACACTAACACAAGTGCAAAAAGTGGTTTTTCCACACTAATACAAGTGGAAAAGTGGTTTCCTGCACCAACACAAGTGCGAAAAGTGGTTTTTCAACACTAACACAAGTGCGAAAAGTGGTTTTTCAACACTAACACAAGTGCGAAAAGTGGTTTTTCAACACTATCACAAGTGCAAAAAGTGTTTTTTCCACACTAATACAAGTGCAAAAGTGGTTTCCTGCACCAACACCAGTGCGAAAAGTGGTTTTTCAACACTAACACAAGTGCGAAAAGTGGTTTTTCAACACTAACACAAGTGCGAAAAGTGGTTTTTCAACACTATCACAAGTGCAAAAAGTGTTTTTTCCACACTACTACAAGTGCAAAAGTGGTTTCCTGCACCAACACAAGTGTGAAAAGTGGTTTTTCAACACTAACACAAGTGCGAAAAGTGGTTTTTCAACACTAACACAAGTGCGAAAAGTGGTTTTTCCACACTAATACAAGTGCAAAAAGTGGTTTTTCAACAATAACACAAGTGCGAAAAGTGTTTTTTCAACACTAACACAAGTGCGAAAACTGGTTTTTCAACACTAACACAAGTGCGAAAAGTGGTTTTTCAACAATAACACAAGTGCGAAAAGTGTTTTTTCAACACTAACACAAGTGCGAAAAGTGGTTTTTCAACACTAACACAAGTGCAAAAAGTGGTTTTTCCACACTAATACAAGTGCAAAAGTGGTTTCCTGCACCAACACAAGTGCGAAAAGTGGTTTTTCAACACTAACACAAGTGCGAAAAGTGGTTTTTCAACACTATCACAAGTGCAAAAAGTGGTTTTTCCACACTAATACAAGTGCAAAAAGTGTTTTTTCCACACTAATACAAGTGCAAAAGTGATTTCCTGCACCAACACAAGTGCGAAAAGTGGTTTTCCACACTAATACAAGTGCAAAAGTGGTTTCCTGCACCAACACAAGCGCGAAAAGTGGTTTTTCAACACTAACACAAGTGCGAAAAGTGGTTTTTCAACACTAACACAAGTGTGAAAAGTGGTTTATCAACACTATCACAAGTGCAAAAAGTGTTTTTTCCACAATAATACAAGTGCAAAAGTGGTTTCCTGCACCAACACAAGTGCGAAAAGTAGTTTTTCAACACTAACACAAGTGCGAAAAGTGGTTTTTCAACACTAACACGAGTGCGAAAAGTGGTTTTTCCACACTAATACAAGTGCAAAAGTGGTTTCCTGCACCAACACAAGTGCGAAAAGAGGTTTTTCAACACTAACACAAGTGCGAAAAGTGGTTTTTCAACACTATCACAAGTGCAAAAAGTGTTTTTTCCACACTAATACAAGTGCAAAAGTGGTTTCCTGCACCAACACAAGTGCAAAAAGTGGTTTTTCAACAATAACAGAAGTGCGAAAAGTGGTTTTTCAACACTAACACAAGTGCGAAAAGTGGTTTTTCAAAACTAACACAAGTGCAAAAAGTGGTTTTTCCACACTAATACAAGTGGAAAAGTGGTTTCCTGCACCAACACAAGTGCGAAAAGTGGTTTTTCAACACTAACACAAGTGCGAAAAGTGGTTTTTAACACTAACACAAGTGCGAAAAGTGGTTTTTCAACACTATCACAAGTGCAAAAAGTGTTTTTTCCACACTAATACAAGTGCAAAAGTGGTTTCCTGCACCAACACCAGTGCGAAAAGTGGTTTTTCAACACTAACACAAGTGCGAAAAGTGGTTTTTCAACACTAACACAAGTGCGAAAAGTGGTTTTTCAACACTATCACAAGTGCAAAAAGTGTTTTTTCCACACTACTACAAGTGCAAAAGTGGTTTCCTGCACCAACACAAGTGCGAAAAGTGGTTTTTCAACACTAACACAAGTGCGAAAAGTGGTTTTTCAACACTAACACAAGTGCGAAAAGTGGTTTTTCCACACTAATACAAGTGCAAAAGTGGTTTTCTGCACCAACACAAGTGGTAAAAGTGGTTTTTCAACACTAACACAAGTGCGAAAACTGGTTTTTCAACACTAACACAAGTGCGAAAAGTGGTTTTTCAACAATAACACAAGTGCGAAAAGTGGTTTTTCAACACTAACACAAGTGCGAAAAGTGGTTTTTCAACACTAACACAAGTGCAAAAAGTGGTTTTTCCACACTAATACAAGTGCAAAAGTGGTTTCCTACACCAACACAAGTGCGAAAAGTGGTTTTTCAACACTAACACAAGTGCGAAAAGTGGTTTTTCAACACTATCACAAGTGCAAAAAGTGGTTTTTCCACACTAATACAAGTGCAAAAAGTGTTTTTTCCACACTAATACAAGTGCAAAAGTGATATCCTGCACCAACACAAGTGCGAAAAGTGGTTTTCCACACTAATACAAGTGCAAAAGTGGTTTCCTGCACCAACACAAGTGCGAAAAGTGGTTTTTCAACACTAACACAAGTGCGAAAAGTGGTTTTTCAACATTATCACAAGCGCAAAAAGTGTTTTTTCCACACTAATACAAGTGCAAAAGTGGTTTCCTGCACCAACACAAGTGCGAAAAGTGGTTTTTCAACACTAACACAAGTGCGAAAAGTGGTTTTTCAACACTATCACAAGTGCAAAAAGTGTTTTTTCCACACTAATACAAGTGCAAAAGTGGTTTCCTGCACCAACACAAGTGCGAAAAGTGGATTTTCATCACTAACACAAGTGCGAAAAGTGGTTTTTCAACACTAATACAAGTGCGAAAAGTGGTTTTTCAACACTATCACAAGTGCGAAAAGTGTTTTTTCCACACTAATACAAGTGCAAAAGTGGTTTCCTGCACCAACACAAGTGCGAAAAGTGGTTTTTCAACACTAACACAAATGCGAAAAGTCGTTTTTCAACACTATCACAAGTGCAAAAAGTGTTTTTTCCATACTAATACAAGTGCAAAAGTGATTTCCTGCACCAACACAAGTGCGAAAAGTGGTTTTTCAACACTAACACAAGTGCGAAAAGTGGTTTTTCAACACTAACACAAGTGCGAAAAGTGGATTTTCAACACTATCACAAGCGCAAAAAGTGTTTTTTCCACACTAATACAAGTGCAAAAGTGGTTTCCTGCACCAACACAAGTGTGAAAAGTGGTTTTTCAACACTAAAACAAGTCCGAAAAGTGGTTTTTCAACATTAACACAAGTGCGAAAAGTGGTTTTTCAACACTATCACAAGTGCAAAAAGTGTTTTTCCCACACTAATACAAGTGCAAAAGTGGTTTCCTGCACCAACACAAGCGCGAAAAGTGGTTTTTCAACACTAACACAAGTGCGAAAAGTGGTTTTTCAACACTAACACAAGTGTGAAAAGTGGTTTATCAACACTATCACAAGTGCAAAAAGTGTTTTTTCCACACTAATACAAGTGCAAAAGTGGTTTCCTGCACCAACACAAGTGCGAAAAGTGGTTTTTCAACACTGACACAAGTGCGAAAAGTGGTTTTTCAACACTAACACAAGTGCAAAAAGTGGTTTTTCCACACTAACACAAGTGCGAAAAGTGGTTTTTCCACACTAATACAAGTGCAAAAGTAGTTTCCTGCACCAACACAAGTGCGAAAAGTGGTTTTTCAACACTAACACAAGTGCGAAAAGTGGTTTTTCAACACTATCACAAGTGCAAAAAGTGTTTTTTCCACACTAATACAAGTGCAAAAGTGGTTTCCTGCACCAACACAAGTGCGAAAAGTGGTTTTTCAACACTAACACAAGTGCAAAAAGTGGTTTTTCAACACGAACACAAGTGCGAAAAGTGTTTTTTCCACACTAATACAAGTGCAAAAGTGGTTTCCTCCACCAACACAAGTGCGAAAAGTGGTTTTTCAACACTAACACAAGTGCGAAAAGTGGTTTTTCAACACTAACACAAGTGCAAAAAGTGGTTTTTCAACACTAACACAAGTGCGAAAAGTGGTTTTTTCACACTAATACAAGTGCAAAAGTGGTTGCCTGCACCAACACAAGTGCGAAAAGAGGTTTTTCAACACTAACACAAGTGCAAAAAGTGGTTTTTCAACACTATCACAAGTGCAAAAAGTGTTTTTTCCACACTAATACAAATGCAAAAGTGGTTTCCTGCACCAACACAAGTGCAAAAAGTGGTTTTTCAACACTAACAGAAGTGCGAAAAGTGGTTTTTCAACACTAACACAAGTGCGAAAAGTGGTTTTTCAACACTAACACAAGTGCGAAAAGTGGTTTTTCAACACTAACACAAGTGCGAAAAGTGGTTTTTCAACACTAACACAAGTGCAAAAAGTGGTTTTTCCACACTAATACAAGTGCAAAAGTGGTTTCCTGCACCAACACAAGTGCGAAAAGTGGTTTTTCAACACTAACACAAGTGCAAAAAGTGGTTTTTCAACACTATCACAAGTGCAAAAAGTGGTTTTTCCACACTAATACAAGTGCAAAAAGTGTTTTTTCCACACTAATACAAGTGCAAAAGTGATTTCCTGCACCAACACATGTGCGAAAAGTGGTTTTTCAACACTAACACAAGTGCGAAAAGTGGTTTTCCACACTAATACAAGTGCAAAAGTGGTTTCCTGCACCAACACAAGTGCGAAAAGTGGTTTTTCAACACTAACACAAGTGCGAAAAGTGGTTTTTCAACATTATCACAAGCGCAAAAAGTGTTTTTTCCACACTAATACAAGTGCAAAAGTGGTTTCCTGCACCAACACAAGTGCGAAAAGTGGTTTTTCAACACTAACACAAGTGCGAAAAGTGGTTTTTCAAAACTATCACAAGTGCAAAAAGTGTTTTTTCCACACTAATACAAGTGCAAAAGTGGTTTCCTGCACCAACACAAGTGCGAAAAGTGGATTTTCATCACTAACACAAGTGCGAAAAGTGGTTTTTCAACACTAATACAAGTGCGAAAAGTGGTTTTTCAACACTATCACAAGTGCGAAAAGTGTTTTTTCCACACTAATACAAGTGCAAAAGTGGTTTCCTGCACCAACACAAGTGCGAAAAGTGGTTTTTCAACACTAACACAAATGCGAAAAGTCGTTTTTCAACACTATCACAAGTGCAAAAAGTGTTTTTTCCATACTAATACAAGTGCAAAAGTGTTTTCCTGCACCAACACAAGTGGGAAAAGTGGTTTTTCAACACTAACACAAGTGCGAAAAGTGGTTTTTCAACACTAACACAAGTGCGAAAAGTGGATTTTCAACACTATCACAAGCGCAAAAAGTGTTTTTTCCACACTAATACAAGTGCAAAAGTGGTTTCCTGCACCAACACAAGTGTGAAAAGTGGTTTTTCAACACTAAAACAAGTCCGAAAAGTGGTTTTTCAACATTAACACAAGTGCGAAAAGTGGTTTTTCAACACTATCACAAGTGCAAAAAGTGTTTTTTCCACACTAATACAAGTGCAAAAGTGGGTTCCTGCACCAACACAAGCGCGAAAAGTGGTTTTTCAACACTAACACAAGTGCGAAAAGTGGTTTTTCAACACTAACACAAGTGTGAAAAGTGGTTTATCAACACTATCACAACTGCAAAAAGTGTTTTTTCCACAATAATACAAGTGCAAAAGTGGTTTCCTGCACCAACACAAGTGCGAAAAGTAGTTTTTCAACACTAACACAAGTGCGAAAAGTGGTTTTTCAACACTAACACGAGTGCGAAAAGTGGTTTTTCCACACTAATACAAGTGCAAAAGTGGTTTCCTGCACCAACACAAGTGCGAAAAGAGGTTTTTCAACACTAACACAAGTGCGAAAAGTGGTTTTTCAACACTATCACAAGTGCAAAAAGTGTTTTTTCCACACTAATACAAGTGCAAAAGTGGTTTCCTGCACCAACACAAGTGCAAAAAGTGGTTTTTCAACACTAACAGAAGTGCGAAAAGTGGTTTTTCAACACTAACACAAGTGCGAAAAGTGGTTTTTCAACACTAACACAAGTGCAAAAAGTGGTTTTTCCACACTAATACAAGTGAAAAAGTGGTTTCCTGCACCAACACAAGTGCGAAAAGTGGTTTTTCATCACTAACACAAGTGCGAAAAGTGGTTTTTCAACACTAACACAAGTGCGAAAAGTGGTTTTTCAACACTAACACAAGTGCGAAAAGTGGTTTTTCAACACTATCACAAGTGCGAAAAGTGTTTTTTCCACACTAATACAAGCGCAAAAGTGGTTTCCTGCACCAACACAAGTGCGAAAAGTGGTTTTTCAACACTAACACAAGTGCGAAAAGTGGTTTTTCAACACTATCACAAGTGCAAAAAGTGTTTTTTCCATACTAATACAAGTGCAAAAGTGGTTTCCTGCACCAACACAAGTGCGAAAAGTGGTTTTTCAACACTAACACAAGTGCGAAAAGTGGTTTTTCAACAGTAACACAAGTGCGAAAAGTGGATTTTCAACACTATCACAAGCGCAAAAAGAGTTTTTTCCACACTAATACAAGTGCAAAAGTGGTTTCCTGCACCAACACAAGTGTGAAAAGTGGTTTTTCAACACTAAAACAAGTGCGAAAAGTGGTTTTTCAACATTAACACAAGTGCGAAAAGTGGTTTTTCAACATTAACACAAGTGCGAAAAGTGGTTTTTCAACACTAACACAAGTGCGAAAAGTGGTTTTTCCACACTAATACAAGTGCAAAAGTGGTTTTCTGCACCAACACAAGTGGGAAAAGTGGTTTTTCAACACTAACACAAGTGCGAAAAGTGGTTTTTCAACACTAACACAAGTGCGAAAAGTGGATTTTCAACACTATCACAAGCGCAAAAAGTGTTTTTTCCACACTAATACAAGTGCAAAAGTGGTTTCCTGCACCAACACAAGTGTGAAAAGTGGTTTTTCAACACTAAAACAAGTGCGAAAAGTGGTTTTTCAACATTAACACAAGTGCGAAAAGTGGTTTTTCAACACTATCACAAGTGCAAAAAGTGTTTTTTCCACACTAATACAAGTGCAAAAGTGGTTTCCTGCACCAACACAAGCGCGAAAAGTGGTTTTTCAACACTAACACAAGTGCGAAAAGTGGTTTTTCAACACTAACACAAGTGTGAAAAGTGGTTTATCAACACTATCACAAGTGCAAAAAGTGTTTTTTCCACAATAATACAAGTGCAAAAGTGGTTTCCTGCACCAACACAAGTGCGAAAAGTAGTTTTTCAACACTAACACAAGTGCGAAAAGTGGTTTTTCAACACTAACACGAGTGCGAAAAGTGGTTTTTCCACACTAATACAAGTGCAAAAGTGGTTTCCTGCACCAACACAAGTGCGAAAAGTGGTTTTTCAACACTAACACAAGTGCGAAAAGTGGTTTTTCAACACTATCACAAGTGCAAAAAGTGTTTTTTCCACACTACTACAAGTGCAAAAGTGGTTTCCTGCACCAACACAAGTGCGAAAAGTGGTTTTTCAACACTAACACAAGTGCGAAAAGTGGTTTTTCAACACTAACACAAGTGCAAAAAGTGGTTTTTCCACACTAACACAAGTGCGAAAAGTGGTTTTTCCACACTAATACAAGTGCAAAAGTAGTTTCCTGCACCAACACAAGTGCGAAAAGTGGTTTTTCAACACTAACACAAGTGCGAAAAGTGGTTTTTCAACACTATCACAAGTGCAAAAAGTGTTTTTTCCACACTAATACAAGTGCAAAAGTGGTTTCCTGCACCAACACAAGTGCGAAAAGTGGTTTTTCAACACTAACACAAGTGCAAAAAGTGGTTTTTCAACACGAACACAAGTGCGAAAAGTGTTTTTTCCACACTAATACAAGTGCAAAAGTGGTTTCCTCCACCAACACAAGTGCGAAAAGTGGTTTTTCAACACTAACACAAGTGCGAAAAGTGGTTTTTCAACACTAACACAAGTGCAAAAAGTGGTTTTTCAACACTAACACAAGTGCGAAAAGTGGTTTTTTCACACTAATACAAGTGCAAAAGTGGTTGCCTGCACCAACACAAGTGCGAAAAGAGGTTTTTCAACACTAACACAAGTGCAAAAAGTGGTTTTTCAACACTATCACAAGTGCAAAAAGTGTTTTTTCCACACTAATACAAGTGCAAAAGTGGTTTCCTGCACCAACACAAGTGCAAAAAGTGGTTTTTCAACACTAACAGAAGTGCGAAAAGTGGTTTTTCAACACTAACACAAGTGCGAAAAGTGGTTTTTCAACACTAACACAAGTGCGAAAAGTGGTTTTTCAACACTAACACAAGTGCGAAAAGTGGTTTTTCAACACTAACACAAGTGCAAAAAGTGGTTTTTCCACACTAATACAAGTGCAAAAGTGGTTTCCTGCACCAACACAAGTGCGAAAAGTGGTTTTTCAACACTAACACAAGTGCAAAAAGTGGTTTTTCAACACTATCACAAGTGCAAAAAGTGGTTTTTCCACACTAATACAAGTGCAAAAAGTGTTTTTTCCACACTAATACAAGTGCAAAAGTGATTTCCTGCACCAACACATGTGCGAAAAGTGGTTTTTCAACACTAACACAAGTGCGAAAAGTGGTTTTCCACACTAATACAAGTGCAAAAGTGGTTTCCTGCACCAACACAAGTGCGAAAAGTGGTTTTTCAACACTAACACAAGTGCGAAAAGTGGTTTTTCAACATTATCACAAGCGCAAAAAGTGTTTTTTCCACACTAATACAAGTGCAAAAGTGGTTTCCTGCACCAACACAAGTGCGAAAAGTGGTTTTTCAACACTAACACAAGTGCGAAAAGTGGTTTTTCAACACTATCACAAGTGCAAAAAGTGTTTTTTCCACACTAATACAAGTGCAAAAGTGGTTTCCTGCACCAACACAAGTGCGAAAAGTGGATTTTCATCACTAACACAAGTGCGAAAAGTGGTTTTTCAACACTAATACAAGTGCGAAAAGTGGTTTTTCAACACTATCACAAGTGCGAAAAGTGTTTTTTCCACACTAATACAAGTGCAAAAGTGGTTTCCTGCACCAACACAAGTGCGAAAAGTGGTTTTTCAACACTAACACAAATGCGAAAAGTCGTTTTTCAACACTATCACAAGTGCAAAAAGTGTTTTTTCCATACTAATACAAGTGCAAAAGTGTTTTCCTGCACCAACACAAGTGGGAAAAGTGGTTTTTCAACACTAACACAAGTGCGAAAAGTGGTTTTTCAACACTAACACAAGTGCGAAAAGTGGATTTTCAACACTATCACAAGCGCAAAAAGTGTTTTTTCCACACTAATACAAGTGCAAAAGTGGTTTCCTGCACCAACACAAGTGTGAAAAGTGGTTTTTCAACACTAAAACAAGTCCGAAAAGTGGTTTTTCAACATTAACACAAGTGCGAAAAGTGGTTTTTCAACACTATCACAAGTGCAAAAAGTGTTTTTTCCACACTAATACAAGTGCAAAAGTGGGTTCCTGCACCAACACAAGCGCGAAAAGTGGTTTTTCAACACTAACACAAGTGCGAAAAGTGGTTTTTCAACACTAACAAAAGTGTGAAAAGTGGTTTATCAACACTATCACAAGTGCAAAAAGTGTTTTTTCCACAATAATACAAGTGCAAAAGTGGTTTCCTGCACCAACACAAGTGCGAAAAGTAGTTTTTCAACACTAACACAAGTGCGAAAAGTGGTTTTTCAACACTAACACGAGTGCGAAAAGTGGTTTTTCCACACTAATACAAGTGCAAAAGTGGTTTCCTGCACCAACACAAGTGCGAAAAGAGGTTTTTCAACACTAACACAAGTGCGAAAAGTGGTTTTTCAACACTATCACAAGTGCAAAAAGTGTTTTTTCCACACTAATACAAGTGCAAAAGTGGTTTCCTGCACCAACACAAGTGCAAAAAGTGGTTTTTCAACACTAACAGAAGTGCGAAAAGTGGTTTTTCAACACTAACACAAGTGCGAAAAGTGGTTTTTCAACACTAACACAAGTGCAAAAAGTGGTTTTTCCACACTAATACAAGTGAAAAAGTGGTTTCCTGCACCAACACAAGTGCGAAAAGTGGTTTTTCATCACTAACACAAGTGCGAAAAGTGGTTTTTCAACACTAACACAAGTGCGAAAAGTGGTTTTTCAACACTAACACAAGTGCGAAAAGTGGTTTTTCAACACTATCACAAGTGCGAAAAGTGTTTTTTCCACACTAATACAAGCGCAAAAGTGGTTTCCTGCACCAACACAAGTGCGAAAAGTGGTTTTTCAACACTAACACAAGTGCGAAAAGTGGTTTTTCAACACTATCACAAGTGCAAAAAGTGTTTTTTCCATACTAATACAAGTGCAAAAGTGGTTTCCTGCACCAACACAAGTGCGAAAAGTGGTTTTTCAACACTAACACAAGTGCGAAAAGTGGTTTTTCAACAGTAACACAAGTGCGAAAAGTGGATTTTCAACACTATCACAAGCGCAAAAAGTGTTTTTTCCACACTAATACAAGTGCAAAAGTGGTTTCCTGCACCAACACAAGTGTGAAAAGTGGTTTTTCAACACTAAAACAAGTGCGAAAAGTGGTTTTTCAACATTAACACAAGTGCGAAAAGTGGTTTTTCAACATTAACACAAGTGCGAAAAGTGGTTTTTCAACACTAACACAAGTGCGAAAAGTGGTTTTTCCACACTAATACAAGTGCAAAAGTGGTTTTCTGCACCAACACAAGTGGGAAAAGTGGTTTTTCAACACTAACACAAGTGCGAAAAGTGGTTTTTCAACACTAACACAAGTGCGAAAAGTGGATTTTCAACACTATCACAAGCGCAAAAAGTGTTTTTTCCACACTAATACAAGTGCAAAAGTGGTTTCCTGCACCAACACAAGTGTGAAAAGTGGTTTTTCAACACTAAAACAAGTGCGAAAAGTGGTTTTTCAACATTAACACAAGTGCGAAAAGTGGTTTTTCAACACTATCACAAGTGCAAAAAGTGTTTTTTCCACACTAATACAAGTGCAAAAGTGGTTTCCTGCACCAACACAAGCGCGAAAAGTGGTTTTTCAACACTAACACAAGTGCGAAAAGTGGTTTTTCAACACTAACACAAGTGTGAAAAGTGGTTTATCAACACTATCACAAGTGCAAAAAGTGTTTTTTCCACAATAATACAAGTGCAAAAGTGGTTTCCTGCACCAACACAAGTGCGAAAAGTAGTTTTTCAACACTAACACAAGTGCGAAAAGTGGTTTTTCAACACTAACACGAGTGCGAAAAGTGGTTTTTCCACACTAATACAAGTGCAAAAGTGGTTTCCTGCACCAACACAAGTGCGAAAAGAGGTTTTTCAACACTAACACAAGTGCGAAAAGTGGTTTTTCAACACTATCACAAGTGCAAAAAGTGTTTTTTCCACACTAATACAAGTGCAAAAGTGGTTTCCTGCACCAACACAAGTGCAAAAAGTGGTTTTTCAACACTAACAGAAGTGCGAAAAGTGGTTTTTCAACACTAACACAAGTGCGAAAAGTGGTTTTTCAACACTAACACAAGTGCAAAAAGTGGTTTTTCCACACTAATACAAGTGGAAAAGTGGTTTCCTGCACCAACACAAGTGCGAAAAGTGGTTTTTCAACACTAACACAAGTGCGAAAAGTGGTTTTTCAACACTAACACAAGTGCGAAAAGTGGTTTTTCAACACTATCACAAGTGCAAAAAGTGTTTTTTCCACACTAATACAAGTGCAAAAGTGGTTTCCTGCACCAACACCAGTGCGAAAAGTGGTTTTTCAACACTAACACAAGTGCGAAAAGTGGTTTTT
The DNA here is from genome assembly GCF_964187855.1 of Myxine glutinosa. NCBI lineage: Eukaryota > Metazoa > Chordata > Myxini > Myxiniformes > Myxinidae > Myxine > Myxine glutinosa. Next base: position 147,565 of record NW_027616970.1, read on the forward strand.
CAACACTAACACAAGTGCGAAAAGTGGTTTTTCAACACTATCACAAGTGCAAAAAGTGTTTTTTCCACACTACTACAAGTGCAAAAGTGGTTTCCTGCACCAACACAAGTGCGAAAAGTGGTTTTTCAACACTAACACAAGTGCGAAAAGTGGTTTTTCAACACTAACACAAGTGCGAAAAGTGGTTTTTCCACACTAATACAAGTGCAAAAGTGGTTTTCTGCACCAACACAAGTGGTAAAAGTGGTTTTTCAACACTAACACAAGTGCGAAAACTGGTTTTTCAACACTAACACAAGTGCGAAAAGTGGTTTTTCAACAATAACACAAGTGCGAAAAGTGGTTTTTCAACACTAACACAAGTGCGAAAAGTGGTTTTTCAACACTAACACAAGTGCAAAAAGTGGTTTTTCCACACTAATACAAGTGCAAAAGTGGTTTCCTGCACCAACACAAGTGCGAAAAGTGGTTTTTCAACACTAACACAAGTGCGAAAAGTGGTTTTTCAACACTATCACAAGTGCAAAAAGTGGTTTTTCCACACTAATACAAGTGCAAAAAGTGTTTTTTCCACACTAATACAAGTGCAAAAGTGATTTCCTGCACCAACACAAGTGCGAAAAGTGGTTTTCCACACTATCACAAGTGCAAAAAGTGTTTTTTCCACACTAACACAAGTGCGAAAAGTGGTTTTTCAACACTAACACAAGTGTGAAAAGTGGTTTATCAACACTATCACAAGTGCAAAAAGTGTTTTTTCCACAATAATACAAGTGCAAAAGTGGTTTCCTGCACCAACACAAGTGCGAAAAGTAGTTTTTCAACACTAACACAAGTGCGAAAAGTGGTTTTTCAACACTAACACGAGTGCGAAAAGTGGTTTTTCCACACTAATACAAGTGCAAAAGTGGTTTCCTGCACCAACACAAGTGCGAAAAGTGGTTTTTCAACACTAACACAAGTGCGAAAAGTGGTTTTTCAACACTATCACAAGTGCAAAAAGTGTTTTTTCCACACTACTACAAGTGCAAAAGTGGTTTCCTGCACCAACACAAGTGCGAAAAGTGGTTTTTCAACACTAACACAAGTGCGAAAAGTGGTTTTTTAACACTAACACAAGTGCAAAAAGTGGTTTTTCCACACTAACACAAGTGCGAAAAGTGGTTTTTCCACACTAATACAAGTGCAAAAGTAGTTTCCTGCACCAACACAAGTGCGAAAAGTGGTTTTTCAACACTAACACAAGTGCGAAAAGTGGTTTTTCAACACTATCACAAGTGCAAAAAGTGTTTTTTCCACACTAATACAAGTGCAAAAGTGGTTTCCTGCACCAACACAAGTGCGAAAAGTGGTTTTTCAACACTAACACAAGTGCAAAAAGTGGTTTTTCAACACGAACACAAGTGCGAAAAGTGTTTTTTCCACACTAATACAAGTGCAAAAGTGGTTTCCTCCACCAACACAAGTGCGAAAAGTGGTTTTTCAACACTAACACAAGTGCGAAAAGTGGTTTTTCAACACTAACACAAGTGCAAAAAGTGGTTTTTCAACACTAACACAAGTGCGAAAAGTGGTTTTTTCACACTAATACAAGTGCAAAAGTGGTTGCCTGCACCAACACAAGTGCGAAAAGAGGTTTTTCAACACTAACACAAGTGCAAAAAGTGGTTTTTCAACACTATCACAAGTGCAAAAAGTGTTTTTTCCACACTAATACAAGTGCAAAAGTGGTTTCCTGCACCAACACAAGTGCAAAAAGTGGTTTTTCAACACTAACAGAAGTGCGAAAAGTGGTTTTTCAACACTAACACAAGTGCGAAAAGTGGTTTTTCAACACTAACACAAGTGCGAAAAGTGGTTTTTCAACACTAACACAAGTGCGAAAAGTGGTTTTTCAACACTAACACAAGTGCAAAAAGTGGTTTTTCCACACTAATACAAGTGCAAAAGTGGTTTCCTGCACCAACACAAGTGCGAAAAGTGGTTTTTCAACACTAACACAAGTGCAAAAAGTGGTTTTTCAACACTATCACAAGTGCAAAAAGTGGTTTTTCCACACTAATACAAGTGCAAAAAGTGTTTTTTCCACACTAATACAAGTGCAAAAGTGATTTCCTGCACCAACACATGTGCGAAAAGTGGTTTTTCAACACTAACACAAGTGCGAAAAGTGGTTTTCCACACTAATACAAGTGCAAAAGTGGTTTCCTGCACCAACACAAGTGCGAAAAGTGGTTTTTCAACACTAACACAAGTGCGAAAAGTGGTTTTTCAACATTATCACAAGCGCAAAAAGTGTTTTTTCCACACTAATACAAGTGCAAAAGTGGTTTCCTGCACCAACACAAGTGCGAAAAGTGGTTTTTCAACACTAACACAAGTGCGAAAAGTGGTTTTTCAACACTATCACAAGTGCAAAAAGTGTTTTTTCCACACTAATACAAGTGCAAAAGTGGTTTCCTGCACCAACACAAGTGCGAAAAGTGGATTTTCATCACTAACACAAGTGCGAAAAGTGGTTTTTCAACACTAATACAAGTGCGAAAAGTGGTTTTTCAACACTATCACAAGTGCGAAAAGTGTTTTTTCCACACTAATACAAGTGCAAAAGTGGTTTCCTGCACCAACACAAGTGCGAAAAGTGGTTTTTCAACACTAACACAAATGCGAAAAGTCGTTTTTCAACACTATCACAAGTGCAAAAAGTGTTTTTTCCATACTAATACAAGTGCAAAAGTGTTTTCCTGCACCAACACAAGTGGGAAAAGTGGTTTTTCAACACTAACACAAGTGCGAAAAGTGGTTTTTCAACACTAACACAAGTGCGAAAAGTGGATTTTCAACACTATCACAAGCGCAAAAAGTGTTTTTTCCACACTAATACAAGTGCAAAAGTGGTTTCCTGCACCAACACAAGTGTGAAAAGTGGTTTTTCAAAACTAAAACAAGTCCGAAAAGTGGTTTTTCAACATTAACACAAGTGCGAAAAGTGGTTTTTCAACACTATCACAAGTGCAAAAAGTGTTTTTTCCACACTAATACAAGTGCAAAAGTGGGTTCCTGCACCAACACAAGCGCGAAAAGTGGTTTTTCAACACTAACACAAGTGCGAAAAGTGGTTTTTCAACACTAACACAAGTGTGAAAAGTGGTTTATCAACACTATCACAAGTGCAAAAAGTGTTTTTTCCACAATAATACAAGTGCAAAAGTGGTTTCCTGCACCAACACAAGTGCGAAAAGTAGTTTTTCAACACTAACACAAGTGCGAAAAGTGGTTTTTCAACACTAACACGAGTGCGAAAAGTGGTTTTTCCACACTAATACAAGTGCAAAAGTGGTTTCCTGCACCAACACAAGTGCGAAAAGAGGTTTTTCAACACTAACACAAGTGCGAAAAGTGGTTTTTCAACACTATCACAAGTGCAAAAAGTGTTTTTTCCACACTAATACAAGTGCAAAAGTGGTTTCCTGCACCAACACAAGTGCAAAAAGTGGTTTTTCAACACTAACAGAAGTGCGAAAAGTGGTTTTTCAACACTAACACAAGTGCGAAAAGTGGTTTTTCAACACTAACACAAGTGCAAAAAGTGGTTTTTCCACACTAATACAAGTGAAAAAGTGGTTTCCTGCACCAACACAAGTGCGAAAAGTGGTTTTTCATCACTAACACAAGTGCGAAAAGTGGTTTTTCAACACTAACACAAGTGCGAAAAGTGGTTTTTCAACACTAACACAAGTGCGAAAAGTGGTTTTTCAACACTATCACAAGTGCGAAAAGTGTTTTTTCCACACTAATACAAGCGCAAAAGTGGTTTCCTGCACCAACACAAGTGCGAAAAGTGGTTTTTCAACACTAACACAAGTGCGAAAAGTGGTTTTTCAACACTATCACAAGTGCAAAAAGTGTTTTTTCCATACTAATACAAGTGCAAAAGTGGTTTCCTGCACCAACACAAGTGCGAAAAGTGGTTTTTCAACACTAACACAAGTGCGAAAAGTGGTTTTTCAACAGTAACACAAGTGCGAAAAGTGGATTTTCAACACTATCACAAGCGCAAAAAGTGTTTTTTCCACACTAATACAAGTGCAAAAGTGGTTTCCTGCACCAACACAAGTGTGAAAAGTGGTTTTTCAACACTAAAACAAGTGCGAAAAGTGGTTTTTCAACATTAACACAAGTGCGAAAAGTGGTTTTTCAACATTAACACAAGTGCGAAAAGTGGTTTTTCAACACTAACACAAGTGCGAAAAGTGGTTTTTCCACACTAATACAAGTGCAAAAGTGGTTTTCTGCACCAACACAAGTGGGAAAAGTGGTTTTTCAACACTAACACAAGTGCGAAAAGTGGTTTTTCAACACTAACACAAGTGCGAAAAGTGGATTTTCAACACTATCACAAGCGCAAAAAGTGTTTTTTCCACACTAATACAAGTGCAAAAGTGGTTTCCTGCACCAACACAAGTGTGAAAAGTGGTTTTTCAACACTAAAACAAGTGCGAAAAGTGGTTTTTCAACATTAACACAAGTGCGAAAAGTGGTTTTTCAACACTATCACAAGTGCAAAAAGTGTTTTTTCCACACTAATACAAGTGCAAAAGTGGTTTCCTGCACCAACACAAGCGCGAAAAGTGGTTTTTCAACACTAACACAAGTGCGAAAAGTGGTTTTTCAACACTAACACAAGTGTGAAAAGTGGTTTATCAACACTATCACAAGTGCAAAAAGTGTTTTTTCCACAATAATACAAGTGCAAAAGTGGTTTCCTGCACCAACACAAGTGCGAAAAGTAGTTTTTCAACACTAACACAAGTGCGAAAAGTGGTTTTTCAACACTAACACGAGTGCGAAAAGTGGTTTTTCCACACTAATACAAGTGCAAAAGTGGTTTCCTGCACCAACACAAGTGCGAAAAGAGGTTTTTCAACACTAACACAAGTGCGAAAAGTGGTTTTTCAACACTATCACAAGTGCAAAAAGTGTTTTTTCCACACTAATACAAGTGCAAAAGTGGTTTCCTGCACCAACACAAGTGCAAAAAGTGGTTTTTCAACACTAACAGAAGTGCGAAAAGTGGTTTTTCAACACTAACACAAGTGCGAAAAGTGGTTTTTCAACACTAACACAAGTGCAAAAAGTGGTTTTTCCACACTAATACAAGTGGAAAAGTGGTTTCCTGCACCAACACAAGTGCGAAAAGTGGTTTTTCAACACTAACACAAGTGCGAAAAGTGGTTTTTCAACACTAACACAAGTGCGAAAAGTGGTTTTTCAACACTATCACAAGTGCAAAAAGTGTTTTTTCCACACTAATACAAGTGCAAAAGTGGTTTCCTGCACCAACACCAGTGCGAAAAGTGGTTTTTCAACACTAACACAAGTGCGAAAAGTGGTTTTTCAACACTAACACAAGTGCGAAAAGTGGTTTTTCAACACTATCACAAGTGCAAAAAGTGTTTTTTCCACACTACTACAAGTGCAAAAGTGGTTTCCTGCACCAACACAAGTGCGAAAAGTGGTTTTTCAACACTAACACAAGTGCGAAAAGTGGTTTTTCAACACTAACACAAGTGCGAAAAGTGGTTTTTCCACACTAATACAAGTGCAAAAGTGGTTTTCTGCACCAACACAAGTGGTAAAAGTGGTTTTTCAACACTAACACAAGTGCGAAAACTGGTTTTTCAACACTAACACAAGTGCGAAAAGTGGTTTTTCAACAATAACACAAGTGCGAAAAGTGGTTTTTCAACACTAACACAAGTGCGAAAAGTGGTTTTTCAACACTAACACAAGTGCAAAAAGTGGTTTTTCCACACTAATACAAGTGCAAAAGTGGTTTCCTGCACCAACACAAGTGCGAAAAGTGGTTTTTCAACACTAACACAAGTGCGAAAAGTGGTTTTTCAACACTATCACAAGTGCAAAAAGTGGTTTTTCCACACTAATACAAGTGCAAAAAGTGTTTTTTCCACACTAATACAAGTGCAAAAGTGATTTCCTGCACCAACACAAGTGCGAAAAGTGGTTTTCCACACTAATACAAGTGCAAAAGTGGTTTCCTGCACCAACACAAGCGCGAAAAGTGGTTTTTCAACACTAACACAAGTGCGAAAAGTGGTTTTTCAACACTAACACAAGTGTGAAAAGTGGTTTATCAACACTATCACAAGTGCAAAAAGTGTTTTTTCCACAATAATACAAGTGCAAAAGTGGTTTCCTGCACCAACACAAGTGCGAAAAGTAGTTTTTCAACACTAACACAAGTGCGAAAAGTGGTTTTTCAACACTAACACGAGTGCGAAAAGTGGTTTTTCCACACTAATACAAGTGCAAAAGTGGTTTCCTGCACCAACACAAGTGCGAAAAGAGGTTTTTCAACACTAACACAAGTGCGAAAAGTGGTTTTTCAACACTATCACAAGTGCAAAAAGTGTTTTTTCCACACTAATACAAGTGCAAAAGTGGTTTCATGCACCAACACAAGTGCAAAAAGTGGTTTTTCAACACTAACAGAAGTGCGAAAAGTGGTTTTTCAACACTAACACAAGTGCGAAAAGTGGTTTTTCAAAACTAACACAAGTGCAAAAAGTGGTTTTTCCACACTAATACAAGTGGAAAAGTGGTTTCCTGCACCAACACAAGTGCGAAAAGTGGTTTTTCAACACTAACACAAGTGCGAAAAGTGGTTTTTCAACACTAACACAAGTGCGAAAAGTGGTTTTTCAACACTATCACAAGTGCAAAAAGTGTTTTTTCCACACTAATACAAGTGCAAAAGTGGTTTCCTGCACCAACACTAGTGCGAAAAGTGGTTTTTCAACACTAACACAAGTGCGAAAAGTGGTTTTTCAACACTAACACAAGTGCGAAAAGTGGTTTTTCAACACTATCACAAGTGCAAAAAGTGTTTTTTCCACACTACTACAAGTGCAAAAGTGGTTTCCTGCACCAACACAAGTGGTAAAAGTGGTTTTTCAACACTAACACAAGTGCGAAAACTGGTTTTTCAACACTAACACAAGTGCGAAAAGTGGTTTTTCAACAATAACACAAGTGCGAAAAGTGGTTTTTCAACACTAACACAAGTGCGAAAAGTGGTTTTTCAACACTAACACAAGTGCAAAAAGTGGTTTTTCCACACTAATACAAGTGCAAAAGTGGTTTCCTGCACCAGCACAAGTGCGAAAAGTGGTTTTTCAACACTAACACAAGTGCGAAAAGTGGTTTTTCAACACTATCACAAGTGCAAAAAGTGGTTTTTCCACACTAATACAAGTGCAAAAAGTGTTTTTTCCACACTAATACAAGTGCAAAAGTGATTTCCTGCACCAACACAAGTGCGAAAAGTGGTTTTCCACACTAATACAAGTGCAAAAGTGGTTTCCTGCACCAACACAAGTGCGAAAAGTGGTTTTTCAACACTAACACAAGTGCGAAAAGTGGTTTTTCAACATTATCACAAGCGCAAAAAGTGTTTTTTCCACACTAATACAAGTGCAAAAGTGGTTTCCTGCACCAACACAAGTGCGAAAAGTGGTTTTTCAACACTAACACAAGTGCGAAAAGTGGTTTTTCAACACTATCACAAGTGCAAAAAGTGTTTTTTCCACACTAATACAAGTGCAAAAGTGGTTTCCTGCACCAACACAAGTGCGAAAAGTGGATTTTCATCACTAACACAAGTGCGAAAAGTGGTTTTTCAACACTAATACAAGTGCGAAAAGTGGTTTTTCAACACTATCACGAGTGCGAAAAGTGTTTTTTCCACACTAATACAAGTGCAAAAGTGGTTTCCTGCACCAACACAAGTGCGAAAAGTGGTTTTTCAACACTAACACAAATGGGAAAAGTCGTTTTTCAACACTATCACAAGTGCAAAAAGTGTTTTTTCCATACTAATACAAGTGCAAAAGTGGTTTCCTGCACCAACACAAGTGCGAAAAGTGGTTTTTCAACACTAACACAAGTGTGAAAAGTGGTTTTTCAACACTAACACAAGTGCGAAAAGTGGATTTTCAACACTATCACAAGCGCAAAAAGTGTTTTTTCCACACTAATACAAGTGCAAAAGTGGTTTCCTGCACCAACACAAGTGTGAAAAGTGGTTTTTCAACACTAAAACAAGTGCGAAAAGTGGTTTTTCAACATTAACACAAGTGCGAAAAGTGGTTTTTCAACACTATCACAAGTGCAAAAAGTGTTTTTTCCACACTAATACAAGTGCAAAAGTGGTTTCCTGCACCAACACAAGCGCAAAAGGTGGTTTTTCAACACTAACACAAGTGCGAAAAGTGGTTTTTCAACACTAGCACAAGTGTGAAAAGTGGTTTATCAACACTATCACAAGTGCAAAAAGTGTTTTTTCCACAATAATACAAGTGCAAAAGTGGTTTCCTGCACCAACACAAGTGCGAAAAGTAGTTTTTCAACACTAACACAAGTGCGAAAAGTGGTTTTTCAACACTAACACAAGTGCGAAAAGTGGTTTTTCCACACTAATACAAGGGCAAAAGTGGTTTCCTGCACCAACACAAGTGCGAAAAGTGGTTTTTCAACACTAACACAAGTGCGAAAAGTGGTTTTTCAACACTAACACAAGTGCGAAAAGTGGTTTTTCAACACTATCACAAGTGCAAAAAGTGTTTTTTCCACACTACTACAAGTGCAAAAGTGGTTTCCTGCACCAACACAAGTGGTAAAAGTGGTTTTTCAACACTAACACAAGTGCGAAAACTGGTTTTTCAACACTAACACAAGTGCGAAAAGTGGTTTTTCAACAATAACACAAGTGCGAAAAGTGGTTTTTCAACACTAACACAAGTGCGAAAAGTGGTTTTTCAACACTAACACAAGTGCAAAAAGTGGTTTTTCCACACTAATACAAGTGCAAAAGTGGTTTCCTGCACCAGCACAAGTGCGAAAAGTGGTTTTTCAACACTAACACAAGTGCGAAAAGTGGTTTTTCAACACTATCACAAGTGCAAAAAGTGGTTTTTCCACACTAATACAAGTGCAAAAAGTGTTTTTTCCACACTAATACAAGTGCAAAAGTGATTTCCTGCACCAACACAAGTGCGAAAAGTGGTTTTCCACACTAATACAAGTGCAAAAGTGGTTTCCTGCACCAACACAAGTGCGAAAAGTGGTTTTTCAACACTAACACAAGTGCGAAAAGTGGTTTTTCAACATTATCACAAGCGCAAAAAGTGTTTTTTCCACACTAATACAAGTGCAAAAGTGGTTTCCTGCACCAACACAAGTGCGAAAAGTGGTTTTTCAACACTAACACAAGTGCGAAAAGTGGTTTTTCAACACTATCACAAGTGCAAAAAGTGTTTTTTCCACACTAATACAAGTGCAAAAGTGGTTTCCTGCACCAACACAAGTGCGAAAAGTGGATTTTCATCACTAACACAAGTGCGAAAAGTGGTTTTTCAACACTAATACAAGTGCGAAAAGTGGTTTTTCAACACTATCACAAGTGCGAAAAGTGTTTTTTCCACACTAATACAAGTGCAAAAGTGGTTTCCTGCACCAACACAAGTGCGAAAAGTGGTTTTTCAACACTAACACAAATGCGAAAAGTCGTTTTTCAACACTATCACAAGTGCAAAAAGTGTTTTTTCCATACTAATACAAGTGCAAAAGTGGTTTCCTGCACCAACACAAGTGCGAAAAGTGGTTTTTCAACACTAACACAAGTGCGAAAAGTGGTTTTTCAACACTAACACAAGTGCGAAAAGTGGATTTTCAACACTATCACAAGCGCAAAAAGTGTTTTTTCCACACTAATACAAGTGCAAAAGTGGTTTCCTGCACCAACACAAGTGTGAAAAGTGGTTTTTCAACACTAAAACAAGTGCGAAAAGTGGTTTTTCAACATTAACACAAGTGCGAAAAGTGGTTTTTCAACACTATCACAAGTGCAAAAAGTGTTTTTTCCACACTAATACAAGTGCAAAAGTGGTTTCCTGCACCAACACAAGCGCAAAAGGTGGTTTTTCAACACTAACACAAGTGCGAAAAGTGGTTTTTCAACACTAGCACAAGTGTGAAAAGTGGTTTATCAACACTATCACAAGTGCAAAAAGTGTTTTTTCCACAATAATACAAGTGCAAAAGTGGTTTCCTGCACCAACACAAGTGCGAAAAGTAGTTTTTCAACACTAACACAAGTGCGAAAAGTGGTTTTTCAACACTAACACAAGTGCGAAAAGTGGTTTTTCCACACTAATACAAGGGCAAAAGTGGTTTCCTGCACCAACACAAGTGCGAAAAGTGGTTTTTCAACACTAACACAAGTGCGAAAAGTGGTTTTTCAACACTATCACAAGTGCAAAAAGTGTTTTTTCCACACGAATACAAGTGCAAAAGTGGTTTCCTGCACCAACACAAGTGCAAAAGTGGTTTCCTGCACCAACACAAGTGCGAAAAGTGGTTTTTCAACACTAACACAAGTGCGAAAAGTGGTTTTTCAACACTAACACAAGTGCGAAAAGTGGTTTTTCCACACTAATACAAGTGCAAAAGTGGTTTCCTGCACCAACACAAGTGCGAAAAGAGGTTTTTCAACACTAACACAAGTGCGAAAAGTGGTTTTTCAACACTATCACAAGTGCAAAAAGTGTTTTTTCCACACTAATACAAGTGCAAAAGTGGTTTCCTGCACCAACACAAGTGCAAAAAGTGGTTTTTCAACACTAACAGAAGTGCGAAAAGTGGTTTTTCAACACTAACACAAGTGCGAAAAGTGGTTTTTCAACACTAACACAAGTGCAAAAAGTGGTTTTTCCACACTAATACAAGTGGAAAAGTGGTTTCCTGCACCAACACAAGTGCGAAAAGTGGTTTTTCAACACTAACACAAGTGCGAAAAGTGGTTTTTCAACACTAACACAAGTGCGAAAAGTGGTTTTTCAACACTATCACAAGTGCAAAAAGTGTTTTTTCCACACTAATACAAGTGCAAAAGTGGTTTCCTGCACCAACACCAGTGCGAAAAGTGGTTTTTCAACACTAACACAAGTGCGAAAAGTGGTTTTTCAACACTAACACAAGTGCGAAAAGTGGTTTTTCAACACTATCACAAGTGCAAAAAGTGTTTTTTCCACACTACTACAAGTGCAAAAGTGGTTTCCTGCACCAACACAAGTGCGAAAAGTGGTTTTTCAACACTAACACAAGTGCGAAAAGTGGTTTTTCAACACTAACACAAGTGCGAAAAGTGGTTTTTCCACACTAATACAAGTGCAAAAGTGGTTTTCTGCACCAACACAAGTGGGAAAAGTGGTTTTTCAACACTAACACAAGTGCGAAAACTGGTTTTTCAACACTAACACAAGTGCGAAAAGTGGTTTTTCAACAATAACACAAGTGCGAAAAGTGGTTTTTCAACACTATCACAAGTGCAAAAAGTGTTTTTTCCACACTAATACAAGTGCAAAAGTGGTTTCCTGCACCAACACAAGTGCGAAAAGTGGTTTTTCAACACTAACACAAGTGCGAAAAGTGGTTTTTCAACACTAACACAAGTGCGAAAAGTGTTTTTTCCACACTAATACAAGTGCAAAAGTGGTTTCCTGCATCAACACAAGTGCGAAAAGTGGTTTTTCAACACTATCACAAGTGCAAAAAGTGTTTTTTCCACACTAATACAAGTGCAAAAGTGGTTTCCTGCACCAACACAAGTGCGAAAAGTGGTTTTTCAACACTAACACAAGTGCGAAAAGTAGTTTTTCAACACTATCACAAGTGCAAAAAGTGTTTTTTCCATACTAATACAAGTGCAAAAGTGGTTTCCTGCACCAACACAAGTGCGAAAAGTGGTTTTTCAACACTAACACAAGTGCGAAAAGTGGTTTTTCAACACTAACCCAAGTGCGAAAAGTGGATTTTCAACACTATCACAAGCGCAAAAAGTGTTTTTTCCACACTAATACAAGTGCAAAAGTGGTTTCCTGCACCAACACAAGTGTGAAAAGTGGTTTTTCAACACTAAAACAAGTGCGAAAAGTGGTTTTTCAACATTAACACAAGTGCGAAAAGTGGTTTTTCAACACTATCACAAGTGCAAAAAGTGTTTTTTCCACACTAATAGAAGTGCAAAAGTGGTTTCCTGCACCAACACAAGCGTGAAAAGTGGTTTTTCAACACTAACACAAGTGCGAAAAGTGGTTTTTCAACACTAACACAAGTGTGAAAAGTGGTTTATCAACACTATCACAAGTGCAAAAGGTGTTTTTTCCACAATAATACAAGTGCAAAAGTGGTTTCCTGCACCAACACAAGTGCGAAAAGTAGTTTTTCAACACTAACACAAGTGCGAAAAGTGGTTTTTCAACACTAACACAAGTGCGAAAAGTGGTTTTTCAACTCTATCACAAGTGCAAAAAGTGTTTTTTCCACACTAATACAAGTGCAAAAGTGGTTTCCTGCACCAACACAAGCGCGAAAAGTGGTTTTTCAACACTAACACAAGTGCGAAAAGTGGTTTTTCAACACTAACACAAGTGTGAAAAGTGGTTTATCAACACTAACACAAGTGCGAAAAGTGGTTTTTCAACACTAACAGAAGTGGGAAAAGTGTTTTTTCCACACTAATACAAGTGCAAAAGTGGTTTCCTGCATCAACACAAGTGCGAAAAGTGGTTTTTCAACACTAACACAAGTGCGAAAAGTGGTTTTTCAACACTAACACAAGTGCGGAAAGTGGTTTTTCAACACTAACACAAGTGCGAAAAGTGGTTTTTCAACACTAACACAAGTGCCAAAAGTGGTTTTTCCACACTATATACAAGTGCAAAAGTGGTTTCCTGCACCAACACAAGTGCGAAAAGTGGTTTTTCAACACTATCACAAGTGCAAAAAGTGTTTTTTCCACACTAATACAAGTGCAAAAGTGGTTTCCTGCACCAACACAAGTGCGAAAAGTGTTTTTTCCACACTAATACAAGTGCAAAAGTGGTTTCCTGCACCAACACAAGTGCGAAAAGTGGTTTTTCAACACTAACACAAGTGCGAAAAGTGGTTTTCAACACTATCACAAGTGCAAAAAGTCTTTTTTCCACACTAATACAAGTGCAAAAGTGGTTTCCTGCACCAACACAAGTGCGAAAAGTGGTTTTTCATCACTAACACAAGTGCGAAAAGTGGTTTTTCAACACTAACAGTGTGCGAAAAGTGGGTTTTCAACACTATCACAAGTGCGAAAAGTGTTTTTTCCACACTAATACAAGTGCAAAAGTGGTTTCCTGCACCAACACAAGTGCGAAAAGAGGTTTTTCAACACTAACACAAGTGCGAAAAGTGGTTTTTCAACACTATCACAAGTGCAAAAAGTGTTTTTTCCACACTAATACAAGTGCAAAAGTGGTTTCCTGCACCAACACAAGTGCAAAAAGTGGTTTTTCAACACTAACAGAAGTGCGAAAAGTGGTTTTTCAACACTAACACAAGTGCGAAAAGTGGTTTTTCAACACTAACACAAGTGCAAAAAGTGGTTTTTCCACACTAATACAAGTGGAAAAGTGGTTTCCTGCACCAACACAAGTGCGAAAAGTGGTTTTTCAACACTAACACAAGTGCGAAAAGTGGTTTTTCAACACTAACACAAGTGCGAAAAGTGGTTTTTCAACACTATCACAAGTGCAAAAAGTGTTTTTTCCACACTAATACAAGTGCAAAAGTGGTTTCCTGCACCAACACCAGTGCGAAAAGTGGTTTTTCAACACTAACACAAGTGCGAAAAGTGGTTTTTCAACACTAACACAAGTGCGAAAAGTGGTTTTTCAACACTATCACAAGTGCAAAAAGTGTTTTTTCCACACTACTACAAGTGCAAAAGTGGTTTCCTGCACCAACACAAGTGCGAAAAGTGGTTTTTCAACACTAACACAAGTGCGAAAAGTGGTTTTTCAACACTAACACAAGTGCGAAAAGTGGTTTTTCCACACTAATACAAGTGCAAAAGTGGTTTCCTGCACCAACACAAGTGCGAAAAGTGGTTTTTCAACACTAACACAGGTGCGAAAAGTGGTTTTTCAACACTAACACAAGTGCGAAAACTGGTTTTTCAACACGAACACAAGTGGGAAAAGTGGTTTTTCAACACTAACACAAGTGCGAAAACTGGTTTTTCAACACTAACACAAGTGCGAAAAGTGGTTTTTCAACACTATCACAAGTGCAAAAAGTGGTTTTTCCACACTATCACAAGTGCAAAAAGTGTTTTTTCCACACTAATACAAGTGCAAAAGTGGTTTCCTGCACCAACACAAGTGCGAAAAGTGGTTTTTCAACACTAACACAGGTGCGAAAAGTGGTTTTTCAACACGAACACAAGTGCGAAAAGTGGTTTATCAACACTATCACAAGTGCAAAAAGTGTTTTTTCCACAATAATACAAGTGCAAAAGTGGTTTCCTGCACCAACACAAGTGCGAAAAGTAGTTTTTCAACACTAACACAAGTGTGAAAAGTGGTTTTTCAACACTAACACAAGTGCGAAAAGTGGTTTTTCCACACTAATACAAGGGCAAAAGTGGTTTCCTGCACCAACACAAGTGCGAAAAGTGGTTTTTCAAAACCAACACAAGTGCGAAAAGTGGTTTTTCAACACTATCACAAGTGCAAAAAGTGTTTTTTCCACACGAATACAAGTGCAAAAGTGGTTTCCTGCACCAACACAAGTGCAAAAGTGGTTTTCCTGCACCAACACAAGTGCGAAAAGTGGTTTTTCAACACTAACACAAGTGCGAAAAGTGGTTTTTCAACACTAACACAAGTGCGAAAAGTGGTTTTCCACACTAATACAAGTGCAAAAGTGGTTTCCTGCACCAACACAAGTGCGAAAAGAGGTTTTTCAACACTAACACAAGTGCGAAAAGTGGTTTTTCAACACTATCACAAGTGCAAAAAGTGTTTTTTCCACACTAATACAAGTGCAAAAGTGGTTTCATGCACCAACACAAGTGCAAAAAGTGGTTTTTCAACACTAACAGAAGTGCGAAAAGTGGTTTTTCAACACTAACACAAGTGCGAAAAGTGGTTTTTCAACACTAACACAAGTGCAAAAAGTGGTTTTTCCACACTAATACAAGAGGAAAAGTGGTTTCCTGCACCAACACAAGTGCGAAAAGTGGTTTTTCAACACTAACACAACTGCGAAAAGTGGTTTTTCAACACTAACACAAGTGCGAAAAGTGGTTTTTCAACACTAACACAAGTGCGAAAAGTGGTTTTTCAACACTATCACAAGTGCAAAAAGTGTTTTTTCCACACTACTACAAGTGCAAAAGTGGTTTCCTGCACCAACACAAGTGCGAAAAGTGGTTTTTCAACACTAACACAAGTGCGAAAAGTGGTTTTTCAACACTAACACAAGTGCGAAAAGTGGTTTTTCCACACTAATACAAGTGCAAAAGTGGTTTTCTGCACCAACACAAGTGGGAAAAGTGGTTTTTCAACACTAACACAAGTGCGAAAAGTGGTTTTTCAACACTAACACAAGTGCGAAAAGTGGTTTTTCAACAATAACACAAGTGCGAAAAGTGGTTTTTCAACACTATCACAAGTGCAAAAAGTGTTTTTTCCACACTAATACAAGTGCAAAAGTGGTTTCCTGCACCAACACAAGTGCGAAAAGTGGTTTTTCAACACTAACACAAGTGCAAAAAGTGGTTTTTCAACACTAACACAAGTGCGAAAAGTAGTTTTTCAACACTATCACAAGTGCAAAAAGTGTTTTTTGCATACTAATACAAGTGCAAAAGTGGTTTCCTGCACCAACACAAGTGCGAAAAGTGGTTTTTCAACACTAACACAAGTGCGAAAAGTGGTTTTTCAACACTAACACAAGTGCGAAAAGTGGATTTTCAACACTATCACAAGCGCAAAAAGTGTTTTTTCCACACTAATACAAGTGCAAAAGTGGTTTCCTGCACCAACACAAGTGTGAAAAGTGGTTTTTCAACACTAAAACAAGTGCGAAAAGTGGTTTTTCAACATTAACACAAGTGCGAAAAGTGGTTTTTCAACACTATCACAAGTGCAAAAAGTGTTTTTTCCACACTAATACAAGTGCAAAAGTGGTTTCCTGCACCAACACAAGCGTGAAAAGTGGTTTTTCAACACTAACACAAGTGCGAAAAGTGGTTTTTCAACACTAACACAAGTGTGAAAAGTGGTTTATCAACACTATCACAAGTGCAAAAAGTGTTTTTTCCACAATAATACAAGTGCAAAAGTGGTTTCCTGCACCAACATAAGTGCGAAAAGTAGTTTTTCAACACTAACACAAGTGCGAAAAGTGGTTTTTCAACACTAACACAAGTGCGAAAAGTGGTTTTTCAACTCTATCACAAGTGCAAAAAGTGTTTTTTCCACACTAATACAAGTGCAAAAGTGGTTTCCTGCACCAACACAAGCGCGAAAAGTGGTTTTTCAACACTAACACAAGTGCGAAAAGTGGTTTTTCAACACTAACACAAGTGTGAAAAGTGGTTTATCAACACTAACACAAGTGCGAAAAGTGGTTTTTCAACACTAACAGAAGTGGGAAAAGTGTTTTTTCCACACTAATACAAGTGCAAAAGTGGTTTCCTGCATCAACACAAGTGCGAAAAGTGGTTTTTCAACACTAACACAAGTGCGAAAAGTGGTTTTTCAACACTAACACAAGTGCGGAAAGTGGTTTTTCAACACTAACACAAGTGCGAAAAGTGGTTTTTCAACACTAACACAAGTGCCAAAAGTGGTTTTTCCACACTATATACAAGTGCAAAAGTGGTTTCCTGCACCAACACAAGTGCGAAAAGTGGTTTTTCAACACTATCACAAGTGCAAAAAGTGTTTTTTCCACACTAATACAAGTGCAAAAGTGGTTTCCTGCACCAACACAAGTGCGAAAAGTGTTTTTT